>NC_069505.1:552296829-552411829 GCF_027579735.1 Bombina bombina | reverse complement strand
TATTCCTATTTAAAGCTAAATACTTACCTGTAAAATAAATCCTAATATAGCTACAATATAAATTATAATTACATTGTAGCTATTTTAGGATTAATATTTATTTTACAGGTAACTTTGTATTTATTTTAACCAGGTACAATAGCTATTAAATAGTTAAGAACTATTTAATAGCTACCTAGTTAAAATAATAACAAATTTACCTGTAAAATAAATCCTAACCTAAGATATAATTAAACTTAACACTACCCTATCAATAAAATAATTAAATAAACTACCTACAATTACCTACAATTAACCTAACACTACACTATCAATAAATTAATTAAACACAATTGCTACAAATAAATACAATTAAATAAACTATCTAAAGTACAAAAAATAAAAAAGAACTAAGTTACAAAAAATAAAAAAATATTTACAAACATAAGAAAAATATTACAACAATTTTAAACTAATTACACCTACTCTAAGCCCCCTAATAAAATAACAAAGCCCCCCAAAATAAAAAATTCCCTACCCTATTCTAAATTAAAAAAGTTACAAGCTCTTTTACCTTACCAGCCCTGAACAGGGCCCTTTGCGGGGCATGCCCCAAGAAGTTCAGCTCTTTTGCCTGTAAAAGAATAAATACAATACCCCCCCCCCAACATTACAACCCACCACCCACATACCCCTAATCTAACCCAAACCCCCCTTAAATAAACCTAACACTAAGGCCCTGAAGATCTTCCTACCTTGTCTTCACCATCCAGGTTCACCGATCCGTCCTGAAGAGCTCCTCCGATGTCCTGATCCAAGCCCAAGCGGGGGCTGAAGAGGTCCATGATCCAGTCAAAGTCTTCATCCAAGCGGGCCAGAAGAGTTCTTCCATCCGATTGAAGTCATCATCCAGGCGGCATCTTCTATGGTCTTCCATCCGGAGCGAAGCGGCAGGATCCTGAAGACCTCCAGCGCGGAACATCCATCCGGACCGACGACTGAACGACGAATGACTGTTCCTTTAAGGGACGTCATCCAAGATGGCGTCCCTCAAATTCCGATTGGCTGATAGGATTCTATCAGCCAATCGGAATTAAGGTAGGAATTTTCTGATTGGCTGATAGAATCAGCCAATCAGAATCAAGTTCAATCCGATTGGCTGATCCAATCAGCCAATCAGATTGAGCTCGCATTCTATTGGCTGTTCCGATCAGCCAATAGAATGCGAGCTCAATCTGATTGGCTGATTGGATCGGCCAATCGGATTGAACTAGATTCTGATTGGCTGATTCCATCAGCCAATCAGAAAATTCCTACCTTAATTCCGATCGGCTGATAGAATCCTATCAGCCAATCGGAATTCGAGGGACGCCATCTTGGATGACGTCCCTTAAAGGAACAGTCATTCGTCGTTCAGTCGTCGGTCCGGATGGATGTTCCGCGCTGGAGGTCTTCAGGATCCTGCCGCTTCGCTCCGGATGGAAGACCATAGAAGATGCCGCCTGGATGATGACTTCAATCGGATGGAAGAACTCTTCTGGCCCGCTTGGATGAAGACTTTGACCGGATCATGGACCTCTTCAGCCCCCGCTTGGGCTTGGATCAGGACATCGGAGGAGCTCTTCAGGACGGATCGGTGAACCTGGATGGTGAAGACAAGGTAGGAAGATCTTCAGGGGCTTAGTGTTAGGTTTATTTAAGGGTGGTTTGGGTTAGATTAGGGGTATGTGGGTGGTGGGTTGTAATGTTGGGGGGGGGGTATTGTATGTTTTTTTTTACAGGCAAAAGAGCTGAAATTCTTGGGGCATGCCCCGCAAAGGGCCCTGTTCAGGGCTGGTAAGGTAAAAGAGCTTGTAACTTTTTTAATTTAGAATAGGGTAGGGAATTTTTTATTTTGGGGGGCTTTGTTATTTTATTAGGGGGCTTAGAGTAGGTGTAATTAGTTTAAAATTGTTGTAATATTTTTCTTATGTTTGTAAATATTTTTTTATTTTTTGTAACTTAGTTCTTTTTTATTTTTGGTACTTTAGCTAGTTTATTTAATTGTATTTATTTGTAGGAATTGTGTTTAATTAATTTATTGATAGTGTAGTGTTAATTGTAGGTAATTGTAGGTAGTTTATTTAATTTTTTTATTGATAGGGTAGTGTTAGGTTTAATTATATCTTAGGTTAGGATTTATTTTACAGGTAAATTTGTTATTATTTTAACTAGGTAACTATTTAATAGCTATTGTACCTGGTTAAAATAATTACAAAGTTGCCTGTAAAATAAATATTAATCCTAAAATAGCTACAATGTAATTATAATTTATATTGTAGCTATATTAGGATTTATTTTACAGGTAAGTATTTAGCTTTAAATAGGAATCATTTATTTAATAAGAGTTAATTAATTTCGTTAGATGTAAATTATATTTAAGTTAGGGGGGTGTTAGGGTTAGGGTTAGACTTAGCGTTAGGGGTTAATACATTTATTAGAATAGCGGTGAGCTCCGATCGGAAAGATTAGGGGTTAATAATTGAAGGTAGGTGTCGGCGATGTTAGGGAGGGCAGATTAGGGGTTAATACTATTTATGATAGGGTTAGTGAGGCGGATTAGGGGTTAATAACTTTATTATAGTAGCGCTCAGGTCCGCTCGGCATATTAGGAGTTAATAAGTGTAGGCAGGTGGCGGCGATGTTGGGAGCGGCAGATTAGGGGTTAATAAATATAATATAGGGGTCGGCGATGTTAGGGCAGCAGATTAGGGGTACATAGGGATAATGTAGGTTGCGGCGGTTTACGGAGCGGCAGATTAGGGGTTAAAAAAAATATGCAGGGGTCAGCGATAGCGGGAGCGGCAGATTAGGGGTTAATAAGTGTAAGGTTAGGGGTGTTTAGACTCGGGGTACATGTTAGAGTGTTAGGTGCAGACGTAGGAAGTGTTTCCCCATAGGAAACAATGGGGCTGCGTTAGGAGCTGAACGCGGCTTTTTTGCAGGTGTTTGGTTTTTTTTCAGCTCAAACAGCCCCATTGTTTTCTATGGGGGAATCGTGCACGAGCACGTTTTTGAGGCCGGCCGCGTCCGTAAGCAACTCTGGTATCGAGAGTTGCATTTGCGGTAAAAATGCTCTACGCTCCTTTTTTGGAGCCTAACGCAGCATTTGTTTGAACTCTCGATACCAGAGTTAAATTTATGGTGCGGCCAGAAAAAAACCCGCGGAGCGTTAACAGCCCATCTACCGCCAAACTCCAAATCTAGGCCATTGTGTTTAACCTTTGTCACTGAAGGTGTTGAAAAAACAGACTCTGAACCTAGCGTGTTGGCGACGAAGCATAGTATTCCATCCTACACTGTATTGCTAAATGAGTAGCAGCCGGCCAGCCGATCAATCTAGATGTCTAAAAGCAGAGCCCATGCAGGAATGAAGAGGAGGGAAAGCCACTTTACTTATAGTTTCCCCTAGGGACGTCTGCAGTCTGAAACTTAGGGTTTTGAGGATTTCCCAGCTTCTTTTATATTGTTATTTTTGTTTTTGTTCTTATTTTTGCCTCGATTCTGAGGCTTTGGAACTGTTTTTCGATTGGATTATTAGGAATCATTGGAGGATAAGGAACGTTTTATTGGAATCACTTACCTTCACTATAACTTTTGGATACACTTTTTTATTAGGATCACCATAACGTCATTACTATCTGATTCTTATGGACATTGATTTGATTATACTTTGTATCTAATATTTTTTATATTTGTGACCCTTTATAATATACTGTTCACGCTTTTATAATTGCTCGCTTTTCTTTTAAATTGTTAATTTATTCACTTTTCTGCTTTTTTGATAAATTTAAATTCAAATTTATATTTTTTCCATCACACATCTTTTGCTATGTGATTTGTAATTTTTGAGATCACATTTTTTTCACTAGACTGTGTACACACTAGTTCATTTTTGATCACACTTTTTGATCACCTTTGTCTCTTCACTGCGTTTCTCTTCACATATGATTTATGTTCACATATGATATATTGTTGAGCTGCATCCTTATCTGCTTAAGACTTCATTACCCATATTGGTGGACACCATTCCGCCAATCGGGTTTAACCAAAAAAAATTTGTATTACCATATGGAGTAGAGGGTAGTTTAGACTTCTACCAATCTCTGTATACCATCTTAGGGATAATTTGTCCTTGGAGGGATTTATCCCCTTGGAATTTTACATATTATTATTTTAAAATTGTTTTTATGTAGATACATTTTTATGTACCATGGATCCATGTTTATAGATTTAAATTGTGTTTGTAATAAATTGTATCATTTATTTTACATTCTTTCCCCAATTGTCTTACTACCATATAAGCTTCTATAGCCAACCATAGGAACTCAGCCCTCATAAAAAGGGTTCCATTTATTTTAGTGTGAATACATTTCTCACACACACACACCAGACCTTGACTTAATTGGCGCTCCTCTCTTAACCTCTCTAACAGCAGTACTTCCCCTGTGGGTAGTGGGGGCCCACCTTAGATAGGAGCTATAGGTCCTTTAAGCGCTGTGAGTGTAACCTTTCTTTGAGATTAAAGTAAATACTAGAATCAAATACAAATGAGACATCTAGAGATGGTAAAGTGACATCTAAAAAAAAAAAATTAATTCTTCAAAGGTTATATAACTCTCCTGTGATATATATGATACATGCTAACAGTAATTTCTAGAATTTAGCATCTGGAGGAGGGGGGAGTAAATGTATTTTAGCTACAGTAAAGGCAGTTGTGCAAGTAGAGGGTTTGGGGGATATTTATCAAAGGTCTGTCGGACCTGATCCGACAGTGCGGATCAAGCCGACAGACCTCGCTGAATGCGGAGAGCAATACGCTCTCCGTATTCAGCATTGCACCAGCAGCTCACAAGAGCTGCTGGTGCAACGCCGCCCCCTGCAGACTCACGGCCAATCAGCAGGGGGGTGTCAATCAACCCGATCGTACTCGATCGGGTTGAATTGTGGCGATTCCTGTCCGCCTGCTCATAGCTGCCGGACAGGGTTATGGAAAAGCAGTCTTTAGACACGGGCCCTCAAGCTCCTTACGGAGCTTGATAAATGGGCCTCTTTGACTTCACTTAAATTCACTAGCTCTAAATATATAGCAATCATATTACATATACAGTACAGTACTGTGCAAACGTCTTAGGCCACCATTAGATTTGTTGTTTTAGCAAAGTTTTGATGACCATCCATATTTATTTTATATGTTGTGTACAAGAAATATGTGCACAACATATAAAAAACTAAATTTTCAGAACAAAATGGCTTCTTCAGGCAAAAGTCAGTATTTAGTGTGACCTCCCTTGGCACTAAGCACATCTGGAACTCTTTAGGGGAGACTGTCCTGAAGTTTTCTGAAGTAATTTTCGGGTATATTATACCAGGCTTCTTTCAGCACTTCCCAGATTTCTTCTTTAGATTTAGTTTGTCTTTTATTTCTTTCTCTGTCCAAGTGATCCCTTACTGCCCCTATAATATTCAGGTCTGGACTCTGTGGATGCCAGTCCAGTGTATATTGTTAACCATATTATATATAGGTACACAACCCTTTATCTAAACTGCTTGGGACTGGAAAAGGTTTGGATTTCTGAATATTTAAATATTTGCATCTGTAAAATCGGTTTAACCAAAAAAATTTTGTATTACCATATGGAGTAGAGGGTAGTTTAGACTTCTACTAATCTCTGTATACCATCTTAGGGATAATTTGTCCTTGGAGGGATTTATCCCCTTGGAATTTTACATATTATTATTTTAAAATTGTTTTTATGTAGATACATTTTTATGTACCATGGATCCATGTTTATAGATTTAAATTGTGTTTGTAATAAATTGTATCATTTATTTTACATTCTTTCCCCAATTGTCTTACTACCATATAAGCTTCTATAGCCAACCATAGGAACTCAGCCCTCATAAAAAGGGTTCCATTTATTTTAGTGTGTATTTACTTTAATCTGTTACTTGATATTCAAGTAAGAAATATAATAAAAGTATTTACTTATATCTTTGCACCTGGAAGTGGGACACACATGCCTGTAACAGCTGTGTTATTGCATTGTACTATTTTTAATTGTACGTCTCTGATTTAATATTATTATTATTGGTTATTTGTAGAGCGCCAACAGATTCTGCAGCGCTATAAACAAAGGGGGAGTACAACAAAACAATTATAGGGATCAAATGGGTAGAGAGCCCTGCCAAGAGTTGCATTGTTGTAGTCAGCTCTTAAGAAGGTGATCTACAAACAGCTGAACTCTTAGGCTTACATGCTAAGGGGGTTCAGGGGATAGCAATGGAGGAGAGGAACTGCTATTAGGAAAGGTTAGTGTAGGTTGTATGCATCCCTGAACAGTAGAGTCTTTAGGGAGCACTTGAAGCTTTTAAAACTAGAAGAGAGTCTTGTGGAGCGAGGCAGAGAGTTCCACAAGATGGGAGCCAGTCTGGAGAAGTCCTGTAAATGGGAGTGTGATGAGGTGACAAGAGAGGAGGAGAGTAGGAGGTCATGAGCAGAGCGAAGGGGACGGGAGGGAGAGTATCTGGAGACAAGGTCTGAGATGTAGGGGGGAGCAGTGCAGTTGAGGACTTTGTATGTCAGAAAGAGAATTTTGTGTTTGATCCTAGAGGCAAGAGGAAGCCAGTGAAGGGATTGGCAGAGAGGTGCAGCAGATGAGCGACGTGTAAGGAAGATGAGTCTGGCAGAGGCATTCATTATGGATTGTAAAAGAGCTAGGCGGCAGGTGGGGAGACCAAAGAAGACAGAGTTGCAGTAATCAAGGCGGGAAAGAAAGAGAGAGTGGATTAAAATCTTAGTTGTGTCTTGTGTAAGGAAGTGTCTAATTTTAGAGATGTTTTTAAGGTGGAAGCGGCAGGCTTTAGCCAAGGACTGAATGTGAGGAGTGAAAGAAAGATCTGAGTCAAATGTGACCCCGAGACATCGGGCGTGCGGGGTAGGGGTAATGATGGAGTTGTCAACAGTTATAGAGAGATTGGGGGTGGAGAGTTTTGAGGAAGGGGGAAAATAAGGAGCTCAGTTTTGGAGAGATTTAGCTTGAGGTAGTGAGAGGACATCCAGTTAGAGATGTGAAAAAGACAGTTAGTGACACGGGTTAGCAAGGAAGGAGATAGGTCTGGTGCAGAGAAGTAGATTTGGGTGTCAATACACAAATGATATTGTAAACCATGGGACTTTATTAGGGAACCAAGTGATGACGTGTAGATTGAGAAGAGAAGGGGACCGAGGACAGAGCCTTGCGGTACTCTGACAGAAAGTGGTGACGGGGCAGAGGAGGCCCCAGAGAAGGCTACACTAAAGGTACGGTTTGACAGGTAGGAAGAGAGCCACGAGAGAGCTGTGTCACAGATACCGAAGGATTGGAGGGCTTGGATCAAAAGAGGGTGGTCAACAGTGTCAAAGGCTGCGGACAGATCAAGGAGGATAAGCAGAGAGAAGTGGCCTTTTGATTTTGCTGTTAATAGGTCATTGGTAACCTTAACAATTGCTGTCTCTGTGGAGTGATGGGGACGAAATCCAGATTGCAGTGGGTCAAGGAGGGAGTTTATTGTAAGGAAATGGGATAGGCATGCATAAACCAGTTTTTCGAGAAGCTTTGATGCAAGAGGGAGGAGGGAAATAGGGTGGTAGTTGGATGGGGAGGTAGGATCAAGGGAAGGTTTTTTGAGGATAGGTGTGACCAATGCATGTTTCAGCGATGAGGGAAATATACCGGTGCTGAGGGAGAGGTTGAAAGTGTGTGTGAGTATAGGGGTGAGGGTATCAGAGAGGGAGGGGAGTAGCTGTGAGGGGATAGGGTCAAGGGGACAGGTAGTGAGGTGAGAGCGCAGTATAAGTGCCAAGACTTCTTCCTCAGTGACAGGGGAGAATGAGCTAAGTTTAAGGTAATGTGAGTTGTGGTTGAATGAGAGCATTTGAGGGGGTGAGAGAAAGGAATTAAGTTGAGAGCTGATTTCATTTCTGATGGAGTCGATTTTGTTATTGAAGTGGCTGGCAAAGTCTTGAGCTGACAGAGAAGTTGTATTAGGAGGTGGGGGAGGGTGGAGAAGATTATTGAAAGTGGAGAAAAAACATTTTGGGTTTTAAGAAAAATTAGAGATAAGAGTAGAGAAGTAATGTTGCTTATGGAAATTAAGGGCAGAATAGTAGGAGTTCAAGATAAATTTGTAATGTTGAAAATCAGCTGAATTCCTAGATTTTCTCCAGTGCCGCTCAGCAGTAGGTATCGTGTCAGAGGAGTATGCCAGGGCTGAGGATGAGTGTTTGATTTCCGAGCTATGGTAAGAGGGGCGAGATTGTCAAGGACGGATGTAAGGGTTGAATTATAGTGGCAGATAGATTGGTCAGGGCAGGAAAAGGAGGAGAAGGATGAGAGGAGAGGTTTGAGGGAATTAGAAAGCTGTTGTTGATCTAATGACATAATGCTTCTGTGAAGTTTGGTGTGAGGAGCAGAAGGAGGGAGATTTGTAGAAAGGGATGATATGTTGCAAGTAAGGAGATGGTGGTCAGAAAGAGGAAAGGGTGAGTTTGTGAAGTTTGAGAGAGTGCATCGATAGCTGAAGATCAGGTCGAGGGAGTGACCATCTTTGTGAATGGGAGAATCAGTCCATTGTGACAAACCGAAAGAGGAAGTGAGTTGCAGAAGTTGTTTTGCAGAGGAGGTAGTGGGATTGTCAAGAGGAATGTGGAAGTCACCAAGAATGAGGGAAGGGGTGTCTGAGGAAAGGAAATAAGGTAGCCAGGCAGCCAAGTGATCTAGAAATTGAGTTGAGGAGCCAGGGGGTCGGTATATGACTGCAACACGTATAGAAAGAGGAGAGGATAAGCGAATCATGTGGGTTTCAAATGAGGAAAATGTGGGAAGAGATGGGATGTATTTGTTGAAAGGTGCAACGAGAGGAAAGTAAAATACCTACACCACCTCCTTGTCTATTACCAGACCTAGGAGCGTGGCTGAAGTGGAGACCCCCATGTGACAGAGCAGCAGTGGATGCTGTGTCAAGGGGAGAGAGCCAGGTTTCTGTTAGGGCCAGAAGGTTGAGGGAGTTGGAGATAAAGAGGTCATGTATAGAAGTGAGTTTGTTGCAAACAGAGCGAGAGTTCCAGAGTGCACAAGTGAAAGGGGTAGTGGCTTTTGATGCAAGAGGAATGTGAGTAAGGTTGTCAGAGTTTTGTTTTTTAAATCTGTGGGACAGTACACATGGATGTGCACAGCTAGGCAGTTGTTGGGGACCAGGATTAGGGGAGATGTCACCAGCAGTTAGTAAAAGCAACAGGGAGAGTGACATAAGATGAGATACAGATTTGCAGTAATGAGACTGCTTTTGAGACAAAGTACAGGGGGGAGAGAGAGTGTTTAGGAATAGGTAAAGTTCATGAATACAAAAGTAAGGTGAGTTTAAGAGAGATGGGCTAATGAACAGTGCAGGTGGAGAGGGAGAAGGAGTAATTGAATAATGTAGTTTGTCATAGAGACAAAAGGCAGCAAAAAGGAATAAGAAGATATTAGGCATTTATACAAAAGAGGGAACCAGTTAAACACATAAGACACAGCATTACAGTAGCAATTGCATAAGAAAACAGTAAGGTATATCAAACATAATATTTCAAAAGTACCTGCCTTTTCCTGGCCCCTTGCCCAATCCTTGTTGTATAATTCTATTGCTAGTGCCTCACTTATAAAATATTCACTTAATTGTTGTATAATTCTATTGCTAAAGCCTCACTTATAAAATGTTCACTTCGAAAATGTGAACATATGTTGTTATAGCAATGCACATCACTGTGCAATGCACATCCCAAACTGGTGTGAAATACATGCAGGGAGGGCAGTCAGCTGAGTCCACTAAATTTAGTTGATTGCTAATCAAAGACAATTGCAAAGGCCAATTGGAAAGTTAGATTCTGGTCAGGGTGAGATGTTAAGTAAATAGACAATAAAATTTGGGGGAGGTTAAAACTATGGAATAAGACAGCTATACATTTTAGAATAATAGCAAGTATTGATAAGGATTGAACATCACATGGAAATTAAATGAACATTAGAAATAAGACATTGGATAACAGTACAACAGATGTAGGACTAAAATAACAAACTAAAATCATTTGCTCTATGTAAATATTCACGTACCAGAAGAGAGTTACAGGAGAGTAAAAAACACCAGAGTGCAGTGAATAGTTGCAGATTGACAGGGTCTCTATTCACGTACCAGAAGAGAGTTACAGGAGAGTAAAAAACACAAGAGTGCAGTGAATAGTTGCAGATTGACAGGGTCTCTATTCACGTACCAGAAGAGAGTTACAGGAGAGTAAAAAACACCAGAGAGCAGTGAATAGTTGCAGATTGACAGGGTCTCTATTCACATACCAGAAGAGAGTTACAGGAGAGTAAAAAACACAAGAGTGCAGTGAATAGTTGCAGATTGACAGGGTCTCTATTCACGTACCAGAAGAGAGTTACAGGAGAGTAAAAAACACCAGAGTGCAGTGAATAGTTGCAGTATGACAGGGTCTCTATTCACATACCAGAAGAGAGTTACAGGAGAGTAAAAAACACCAGAGAGCAGTGAATAGTTGCAGTATGACAGGGTCTCTATTCACGTACCAGAAGAGAGTTACAGGAGAGTAAAAAACACCAGAGAGCAGTGAATAGTTGCAGATTGACAGGGTCTCTATTGACGTACCAGAAGAGAGTTACAGGAGAGTAAAAAACACCAGAGAGCAGTGAATAGTTTGCAGATTGACAGGGTCTCGATTCACGTACCAGAAGAGAGTTACAGGAGAGTAAAAAACACCAGAGAGCAGTGAATAGTTGCAGAATGACAGGGTCTCTATTCACGTACCAGAAGAGAGTTACAGGAGAGTAAAAAACACCAGAGAGCAGTGAATAGTTTGCAGATTGACAGGGTCTCGATTCACGTACCAGAAGAGAGTTACAGGAGAGTAAAAAACACCAGAGAGCAGTGAATAGTTGCAGAATGACAGGGTCTCTATTCACGTACCAGAAGAGAGTTACAGGAGAGTAAAAAACACCAGAGAGCAGTGAATAGTTGCAGATTGACAGGGTCTCTATTGACGTACCAGAAGAGAGTTACAGGAGAGTAAAAAACCCCAGAGAGCAGTGAATAGTTGCAGATTGACAGGGTCTCTATTCACGTACCAGAAGAGAGTTACAGGAGAGTAAAAAACACCAGAGAGCAGTGAATAGTTGCAGATTGACAGGGTCTCTATTCACGTACCAGAAGAGAGTTACAGGAGAGTAAAAAACACCAGAGAGCAGTGAATAGTTGCAGATTGACAGGGTCTCTATTCACGTACCAGAAGAGAGTTACAGGAGAGTAAAAAACACCAGAGAGCAGTGAATAGTTGCAGATTGACAGGGTCTCTATTCACATACCAGAAGAGAGTTACAGGAGAGTAAAAAACACGAGAGTGCAGTGAATAGTTGCAGATTGACAGGGTTTCTATTCACGTACCAGAAGAGAGTTACAGGAGAGTAAAAAACACCCGAGTGCAGTGAATAGTTGGAGATTGACAGGGTCTCTATTCACGTACCAGAAGAGAGTTACAGGAGAGTAAAAAACACCAGAGTGCAGTGAATAGTTGCAGATTGACAGGGTCTCTATTCACATACCAGAAGAGAGTTACAGGAGAGTAAAAAACACAAGAGAGCAGTGAATAGTTGCAGATTGACAGGGTCTCTATTCACATACCAGAAGAGAGTTACAGGAGAGTAAAAAACACGAGAGTGCAGTGAATAGTTGCAGATTGACAGGGTCTCTATTCACGTACCAGAAGAGAGTTACAGGAGAGTAAAAAACACCCGAGTGCAGTGAATAGTTGGAGATTGACAGGGTCTCTATTCACGTACCAGAAGAGAGTTACAGGAGAGTAAAAAACACAAGAGTGCAGTGAATAGTTGCAGATTGACAGGGTCTCTATTCACGTACCAGAAGAGAGTTACAGGAGAGTAAAAAACACCAGAGAGCAGTGAATAGTTGCAGTATGACAGGGTCTCTATTCACGTACCAGAAGAGAGTTACAGGAGAGTAAAAAACACCAGAGTGCAGTGAATAGTTGCAGTATGACAGGGTCTCTATTCACGTACCAGAAGAGAGTTACAGGAGAGTAAAAAACACAAGAGAGCAGTGAATAGTTGCAGATTGACAGGGTCTCTATTGACGTACCTGAAGAGAGTTACAGGAGAGTAAAAAACACCAGAGAGCAGTGAATAGTTGCAGATTGACAGGGTCTCTATTCACGTACCAGAAGAGAGTTACAGGAGAGTAAAAAACACCAGAGAGCAGTGAATAGTTGCAGATTGACAGGGTCTCTATTCATGTACCAGAAGAGAGTTACAGGAGAGGAAAAAACACCAGAGAGCAGTGAATAGTTGCAGATTGACAGGGTCTCTATTGACGTACCAGAAGAGAGTTACAGGAGAGTAAAAAACACCAGAGAGCAGTGAATAGTTGCAGATTGACAGGGTCTCTATTCACGTACCAGAAGAGAGTTACAGGAGAGTAAAAAACACCAGAGAGCAGTGAATAGTTGCAGATTGACAGGGTCTCTATTCACGTACCAGAAGAGAGTTACAGGAGAGTAAAAAACACCAGAGAGCAGTGAATAGTTGCAGATTGACAGGGTCTCTATTCACGTACCAGAAGAGAGTTACAGGAGAGTAAAAAACACCAGAGTGCAGTGAATAGTATGCAGATTGACAGGGTCTCTATTCACATACCAGAAGAGAGTTACAGGAGAGTAAAAAACACCAGAGAGCAGTGAATAGTTGCAGAATGACAGGGTCTCTATTCATGTACCAGAAGAGAGTTACAGGAGAGTAAAAAACACCAGAGAGCAGTGAATAGTTGCAGTATGACAGGGTCTCTATTCACGTACCAGAAGAGAGTTACAGGAGAGTAAAAAACACCAGAGAGCAGTGAATAGTTGCAGATTGACAGGGTCTCTATTCACGTACCAGAAGAGAGTTACAGGAGAGTAAAAAACACCAGAGAGCAGTGAATAGTTGCAGATTGACAGGGTCTCTATTCACGTACCAGAAGAGAGTTACAGGAGAGTAAAAAACACCAGAGAGCAGTGAATAGTTGCAGAATGACAGGGTCTCTATTCACGTACCAGAAGAGAGTTACAGGAGAGTAAAAAACACCAGAGAGCAGTGTATAGTTGCAGAATGACAGGGTCTCTATTCACATACCAGAAGAGAGTTACAGGAGAGTAAAAAACACCAGAGAGCAGTGAATAGTTGCAGAATGACAGGGTCTCTATTCACGTACCAGAAGAGAGTTACAGGAGAGTAAAAAACACCAGAGAGCAGTGAATAGTTGCAGAATGACAGGGTCTCTATTCAAGTACCAGAAGAGAGTTACAGGAGAGTAAAAAACACCAGAGAGCAGTGAATAGTTGCAGAATGACAGGGTCTCTATTCACGTACCAGAAGAGAGTTACAGGAGAGTAAAAAACACCAGAGAGCAGTGAATAGTTACAGAATGACAGGGTCTCTATTCAAGTACCAGAAGAGAGTTACAGGAGAGTAAAAAACACCAGAGAGCAGTGAATAGTTGCAGATTGACAAGGTCTCTATTCATGTACCAGAAGAGAGTTACAGGAGAGTAAAAAACACCAGAGTGCAGTGAATAGTTGCAGATTGACAGGGTCTCTATTGACGTACCAGAAGAGAGTTACAGGAGAGTAAAAAACACCAGAGAGCAGTGAATAGTTGCAGTATGACAGGGTCTCTATTCATGTACCAGAAGAGAGTTACAGGAGAGTAAAAAACACCAGAGAGCAGTGAATAGTTGCAGATTGACAGGGTCTCTATTCACGTACCAGAAGAGAGTTACAGGAGAGTAAAAAACACCAGAGAGCAGTGAATAGTTTGCAGATTGACAGGGTCTCTATTCACGTACCAGAAGAGAGTTACAGGAGAGTAAAAAACACCAGAGAGCAGTGAATAGTTGCAGATTGACAGGGTCTCTATTCATGTACCAGAAGAGAGTTACAGGAGAGTAAAAAACACCAGAGTGCAGTGAATAGTTGCAGATTGACAGGGTCTCTATTGACGTACCAGAAGAGAGTTACAGGAGAGTAAAAAACACCAGAGTGCAGTGAATAGTATGCAGATTGACAGGGTCTCTATTCACAAACCAGAAGAGAGTTACAGGAGAGTAAAAAACACCAGAGTGCAGTGAATAGTTGCAGATTGACAGGGTCTCTATTCACGTACCAGAAGAGAGTTACAGGAGAGTAAAAAACACCAGAGTGCAGTGAATAGTTGCAGATTGACAGGGTCTCTATTCACGTACCATAAGAGAGTTACAGGAGAGTAAAAAACACCAGAGAGCAGTGAATAGTTGCAGATTGACAGGGTCTCTATTCACATACCAGAAGAGAGTTACAGGAGAGTAAAAAACACCAGAGAGCAGTGAATAGTTGCAGATTGACAGGGTCTCTATTCACGTACCAGAAGAGAGTTACAGGAGAGTAAAAAACACCAGAGAGCAGTGAATAGTTGCAGATTGACAGGGTCTCTATTCATGTACCAGAAGAGAGTTACAGGAGAGTAAAAAACACCAGAGTGCAGTGAATAGTTGCAGATTGACAGGGTCTCTATTTACGTACAAGAAGAGAGTTACAGGAGAGTAAAAAACACCAGAGAGCAGTGAATAGTTGCAGATTGACAGGGTCTCTATTCATGTACCAGAAGAGAGTTACAGGAGAGTAAAAAACACCAGAGAGCAGTGAATAGTGGCAGATTGACAGGGTCTCTATTCATGTACCAGAAGAGAGTTACAGGAGAGTAAAAAACACCAGAGAGCAGTGAATAGTTGCAACAAAAAAAGAAAGGGCGCCTCCTAGTGTAGCCAATTTTTGTAAGTAGATAATATATATTAGCAGATTTTGTACTCACATGTAGTGAAGGCAACGATAATGCCTAGGTAGATGGTCTGGAAACTTATCAGTGTCCCAGTTGACTGTGCACCATGAGAAGGGCTGCTCCTCTTGAATGGAAAAGATCTGGAAAACTGGAAAAATATACAGAGGGCGACTCCTAGTGCAAATCAGTTGATACAGTTGTAAGCCCCAAATGATCCCTTTAGAGAGATACTCACATATTATGGAGCACACTATAGTGCTAATGAGGCAAGCTGGGTATATTATGGTGGCCCAGCGCACATAACACTCTGGCAAGCAGTGGATCAATGTAGCAAATAAAAGATAGGAGACTCCAGAAGTATATCAAAAATGAGTTTTATAAAAATAAATAAATGCACATAAAAACAATCAGTAAAACATGCTACGCGTTTCTCAGAGCTCACCACTCTGTTTCCTCAGGCAAGTTCTACTGAAATATGACTGAAGTCTCCTATTTAAACCCAAAAGAACTAATTGGGATGTCGGTTACACCCATTACACACCCTTTTAATTAGCTCTTGCTACTATTACCATAGCAACTCTGCTGACTCCACCTAACATTCCTTAAATGGCATATACAACATGTTTTATATATTTACTACAGAGATCTGATAAAGATAACTTCGTATGTTATTCAACATTGGTTAAATTCTTAGTGCAATGTAACAGATCATCCTATAAAACTAAGGAACACTTACATTTGTATAGATAAATCTATCAACCAAAAACCTATATTTATCACAATATAGAGTGACTGTATTTATTTGTAGTTTATATACTTTCCAAATAAAAATAAGTATATGGTACTTAGCTTTATCTTCTTGTTTTTTGTTTGCAGTGCTAGAACCATCTTGTGTTGCAGTATGTGTGAGATATAGCTAATCGATGTATGTAGTTTTTCGCTCGACTTTTGTTTCCTTGTGTTGTCTTATGCAATTGACGGGATTTTCTGTGTAACCGACATCCCAATTAGTTCTTTTGGGTTTAAATAGGAGACTTCAGTCATATTTCAGTAGAACTTGCCTGAGGAAACAGAGTGGTGAGCTCTGAGAAACGCGTAGCATGTTTTACTGATTGTTTTTATGTGCATTTATTTATTTTTATAAAACTCATTTTTGATATACTTCTGGAGTCTCCTATCTTTTATTTGCTACATTGATCCACTGCTTGCCAGAGTGTTATGTGCGCTGGGCCACCATAATATACCCAGCTTGCCTCATTAGCACTATAGTGTGCTCCATAATATGTGAGTATCTCTCTAAAGGGATCATTTGGGGCTTACAACTGTATCAACTGATTTGCACTAGGAGTCGCCCTCTGTATATTTTTCCAGTTTTCCAGATCTTTTCCATTCAAGAGGAGCAGCCCTTCTCATGGTGCACAGTCAACTGGGACACTGATAAGTTTCCAGACCATCTACCTAGGCATTATCGTTGCCTTCACTACATGTGAGTACAAAATCTGCTAATATATATTATCTACTTACAAAAATTGGCTACACTAGGAGGCGCCCTTTCTTTTTTTGTTTCAATCATTTAGTGGATTCTGTTGAAGATTTCATTTGGAAGGAGCAGCCTTTGGATTCTATTACCATTCAGTGGATGTGAAAATATCAGTATACCACAGACTCATTATTCCTTTGGACTTATTATCTACATTTGTGGACATTTTATTTTTACTATCACCATCAGGTATTATGTTTTAGAATCTCTAGGATTCCAGTACTATTTCAGTATTCATTTATTGTTTTATTTTATTGTACAATAATTTTTTAAATTATCACTTTTTAAATATTTTATATATATATATATTTATCTGAATTTAGAAGGGGTTTGAGTTGTTTGAACACACAATTTATTTTTTCAGAATTTTTCTGTGATTGAATCTGCTTATTACTTTATAAGTCATTCATATATACAAACCAAATATCTGATAAATATGCTATCTCTAACAGAAAGGTCAAACAAAAGATCTATTTATCAACCAAATGTGAATCCTATGAGCACAGATCACACCAGCTCCTTATCTATCAAACAACTATTCTCACAATTAGAGGAATATATTAAAATTGAACATAGGCACTGGTGGGATCTAGACTCATTAAAATACTATAGAGACAAAAAACAAATACCAAGAGGTTTAAGAATATTGAAAAATTGCTCATTTAAGGAAGATGAAATACTACTTAACAAATGGTATTCAGCTCTAGACAGTTGTGCTTTTAACTTAATAGATATACTCATTTCTCATAGAGAAAAATTAGCAGAGGAAGTAGCCACAAAAATTGAGAACACTCAGAAACTGCTTGAACAATATAAAGATCATTCTGAATACACAGCGCTTAATGAAAGAACTATTAAGGCCACTGATGAATACCAAGATGAAATTATTTTTAAAAAAAATAAGAAAAAAGAAAGGGATGATGAGGATTACACAAAGGGAATAGTTTATACCTACAACAAAAAAGAGAATAAAGATTCAGATGAAACAACCTGGACTAAGGTCACATATCAAAATAGAAATAGATTCAAAAATCAAAATAATCATCAAAGATTTCAGTATATAGGAAACAGACAACATCAGTATAAGAATAATACAACAAATGTAGTCTATAATAATCCCAGAGAATATGGGGAACAACAATCCCATTATATTCCCACTTCTAACAGATTCACACCTTTGAATGAACAACAACATTTTCAATATAATAGACAACACTTCGATCAAAGAGGTCCAAGAGATCAAAGAGACCAAACAAGACAGAACACCAATTCACACACAAGGGAACAGCACCATTATTCCTATCCACATAGATCTACTAATAATCATCATAGAGACAATTATCCTTCTGATTATAGAGATAACCAACATCAAAATAGAGTACAACAACAGAGAGAATATATAGCTGAAACCCCGAGGACTCATGGAGCCCATGCGGCTAACAATAACAGTAGAACATATGAAGAGCATTCCACTAACAATAGAGATAGTGTACAGACACATAATCCATCAACACCACACAATTCTACTGCTCCTTTTTTAGAAGACCGCATACCCCTAGCACCCTTATGGAGGAGGGAAGGACAGAATACACCTTATCAACAACCAGGAAAAAACAAAAGAACACACACAAACGGGGACGCAGGGGAAGGGGAATTGCCTCCCAGGAAAAAAAGTTACAACAACTAAGCAAAGGTATTTTTAATCTATCTGCTAAAACTCTTACCAGTGACCAAATAAGAATTTTGGGGAAGGGTTTAAGTTTTTGTCCTTCGAACCCTCACAGGATATTTGAATTATATGTTGATTTGAACAAATTCACTAGGAAGTTATCACTACAACGTTATTTTGCTAAAAAACAACTACAAACGAATAGAAACACAGGTATCCCCATATTGACAGATAATATGCCCACACGCATGAACACACCAGTGATATATGTCGATCCTGAAGACCTATCAGAACAACTCTTTGAGGGGGTGATTCATACACACTTTGCACCACAATCTTCATTCAATCCTAAAGGAGAAGATACAGCATATTTAGACATATTCCAGAGTCTAGTGTTAGAAGACCTCGAAAAACTTCCCAAATGTGGTAAAAACCATGGTAACATCTGGCCTAATGAAAAGAAGGCTCTTCTAGAACTCACAAGAGATAAGAACATAGTTATTCGCCAGGCAGACAAAGGCGGAGGGATAGTGATCCAAGATTATTCTGAGTATATTAATGAAGCATATAGAATAATACTCGATAAAGAATATTATAAGAAATTAGAAAAAGACCCCACTAATATATTCACAAAAGAACTAATAACACTGATCAATTTTGGACACACCAATGGCATTTTGAACAAAAAGGAAAGAAATTTTCTGATTCCCAAAAGTCCAAATATGCCATATTACTATCACCTTCCCAAAATACATAAGCAACTTAATAATCCACCTGGTAGGCCTATCATTGCGGGAATGAATAGTATAACTGACAATTTGTCTTCATATATAGACTTTTATCTCCAAAAATATGTAGTGCAATTAAGGTCTCACATCAGAGACACTACGGACTTATTGATGAAACTTTCAAACATAAAGAGAGAGAGCAATTTATATTGGGTGTCGTGTGATGTCACCTCACTTTATTCTAATATTGCACACGACATAGGTCTAAACTCTATAGATTATTTCTTAAGTGAGGACATATATATGTCAGATCTTCAAAAAAAATTCATATTAGAACTGATAAGTTTCATCTTAACTCACAATTACTTTCAATTTCTGGATAACTTTTATATTCAGATCAAGGGGACGGCCATGGGGACCAGATTTGCTCCCAGTTTTGCTAACCTATTCATGGGTTTGTTTGAGTCAATATACATCTATGATTCAAACTGGGAGCAAAATCTGGTCTTCTATGGCCGTTATATAGATGATCTTCTTTTTCTGTGGAGAGGTCCACTAGACTCTCTGACAACCTTTCAGAATGAATTAAATAGGAACAATATGGGTATAAAATTGACATGGAATATACAAGTAGATAAAATTGATTTTTTGGATGTCTCCCTAATGTGGGGCATAGATGATAAGGTGGAATCATGCACCTTTTTTAAAACAGTTGATAGTAATAATTTACTTGATTATCATAGTAACCATTACTCCAGTTGGAAACATAACATTTCGTATAGCCAGTTTAGAAGAATTCGAAGGAATTGTACAGACATTAGTACATATGACATTCAAAGTCAGATTCTCATAGATAGGTTTAAAGAGAAACATTATCCTGAACAACTTATTGAACATAGTTATTATAGAGCACGTGCCCAGAATAGGAATGATTTATTAATCAATAAAAAGAAAATAGAACCAACATTTGACTCAGGATATGAATCCACATTCATTACGAGATATAATGATAACCATAGGGAGATCAAAAAGATCCTAACTAAGCACTGGACACTACTAAGGAAAGATCCCGTATTGAAATCCATCCTAGGGGAAAAACCTCTTTGCACGTTTAGGCGAGCACCAACAATAAAAGAAAAACTGGCACCGAGCAAAATAGTGATGTGTAACAGAGAAACAGACCCCTCTTATAATAGAAATCCATCATCATTAGGAACCACACACAATGCTAAGATGGGTTTCTTTAGATGTAATAAGAGTAGATGCAGTATGTGTAAGTACACAATCAATGGACAGAGTACCATTGAAGCTAACAACACAGGGGAGATTTTCACACTAACACAAAAAATAACATGCAGCTCTACATATGTGGTCTACTGTATCGCCTGCATTTGTGGCCTACAATATATAGGCCGCACCTGCAGGATGATAAGACAAAGATGGTCAGAACATCTCAGATGCATTAGGAAAGGACTAGATAAATATAGCACTTCTAGACACCATACAACTACACATGGTACTATGAAATGTCTTATGAAGATTACTCCATTGGAGATAGTAACTGCCAGCAATTCACAAAATAGGATGACAAAACTCCGTCAAAGAGAGACCTTCTGGATTTATAAATTTTCGACTCTATATCCAGAAGGTCTTAATGAAGTTATAGACACAGCAGCATTTTAATACATATATCAACACTGTTAGTGACATTCAAGTATTATCTTATATAATAAATACCATGTTTATATACATACACATTAGAGGAATTTGTCCTTAAATTTCAATTTGTTCATATAGGTAGAACACTTATTTTATTAATATTTCATTCATCACATGTAATTTTAATTAGTTTATATAGGTAGAACAATGTTTTTTTTTTTTTTTTTTTTTTTTTTTTTTTTTAATTTTTTTTTTTTTTAATTTTTTTTTTTTTTTTTTTTTTTTTATTAATATTTTTATTAATCACATTATTATATCACAGATATACACGTTATAGGTTTATTTAAACAGAGGTGGAATATCCTTCTACCATCACACATATAATTAGTATATATATTATATGATCTCTTTATTAATAATTCACAGTTAGGCAACAACTTATAATACACAAGCACATTATAATAGGGTAATTATTATACATGGGGTCACTATAATAGTTTGTCATAAATCAATAAACTGTATACACACATATATTCATTCTTTATTAATAATTCACAGTTAGTTAACAACTTATAATACACAAGCACATTATAATAGGGTAATTATTATACATGGGGTCACTATAATAGTTTGTCATATATCAATAAACTGTATACACACATATATTCATAAATACACATTATAGCTTATAGACATCAACATCAAATGTTGGTGCCCACTGTGAGTAGTTATGAACTAGAACAGCTAATATTCTATTACTTGGTTAGCTCCATCTTAAAAGTAATTTATATATTAATTTCATAAAAGTTAATAGTTCACATCACACTTTTAATGCAGCCTTATAGAAATCTAACGGACACTCCATTGGTAGTAAAGTTTAGTTAACGTCATAATATCAGCTCGTGAGCACATTTAATCTATATATATAAGTGTTATTAACATCCATAAAAGTAAAGTTTAGCTAATGTCATAAGATCAGCCCGTGAGCACATTAAATCTATATATACAAGTGTTATTAACATCCATAAAAGATCATTGGTTCATACGGACACACCACTATATGGGGGGTGAAGAAAAACATTTTTTTAGTTCAGCATCAACATTGAGATTACGGCACAATTGTCCTTTATTCAGTTCATGATTTGCAATCAAAAATTAATTTGACTTAATAGATAAGGGTATTTTTCTATATATAGTAAGGAACTTAAGGATCAAAACTAGTAACAATATAGCCGGATATTCAGTCTGTTCGGTGACAGCTATATAAGCTAAAGGCTATACAGGTAAAGATCAGCACTAATTTCAAACATAGAGAACGACAGACTTACACTGATTGGCCCATTCTAGAAAATCACTGATTGGATGACTGGCACACACCTCTATATTTCATTGGACATTTAGTGCACAACACTGTAATTATACAATAACATTGGTCTAGATCGCAACTGCTCATGACCACTTCCGGCAGAGAGCGCAGTGAATAGTTGCAGATTGACAGGGTCTCTAATATAGCACATTGTAAACCTAATTTATGTATTTAATTACTTGTATTTTATTTTAAATAAAGCAGATGTTTATAAAAGATTTCTTTTTTTCAGTACAGGCAGTCTAGTCTCAATAACCCCTAAGCTTCACTAAGGACTCAATTTATCAAACAAAGGCAGACAGGGGCAAACATATTCGCCCCTGTCCGTGCGGCTTCTCCTCTGGTG
The DNA here is from genome assembly GCF_027579735.1 of Bombina bombina. Taxonomy (NCBI): domain Eukaryota; kingdom Metazoa; phylum Chordata; class Amphibia; order Anura; family Bombinatoridae; genus Bombina; species Bombina bombina. The sequence goes on along the minus strand of NC_069505.1, from coordinate 552,389,606 downwards.
GGCAGCAATCTGCTGCCTACATTTACCATTGCACACAAGCGCTCCTGTGCTTTTGCGTGCAACCTTGCGTGCGCACAGCCAATCACGTGTGTGCAGGAGCTGTCAATCTCCCCAGTTAGAAGAGACTGGGGAGATGGAAATTCTCTACCTGAGAGGGGGAGAACCGGGCAGGGAAGCGGCAGTCTGATGATCGCTGCTTGATAAATCCTGACTGCAGGTTTACTTGTGCAAACCTGCAGTCAAAGTGGAGTGAAGGGCTTGATAAATTGAGCTCTAAATAGTTACATTTTCAGGATATAAGAAAGGTATTTGGATATCAGAGATATCAGAGAGGAGCAGCCAAACTCTTTTTTTTCTTCTTCTTTTTAAAGGACCACTGAGATTTTTATATACATTTTTTAGTTAGGCATAATGAAACAACTTCTCAATACATTTTCATTTTTTTGTTGTTGCCATTTTCAATATAATTTAGCAATTTCTAATTCTTAGCACTTGAACTCCATCCTGCTGATGTCTCAAGGCTAACCCTGCTTCATAATTGGCTTTTTCATATAATAAGTGTAAACCCATACATTCTTTACTAGCTTTAAAAATATTAAGCCTTGGCTGACAATCTATGGCAACAAAACAGAAATATCTTGTCATTGCAAGAGTTTTACTGTCACTTTAATGGCTTTCTGCTTCTCTAATATATTAGTTTTGTTTATAGCATACTTGTGTTTACAACAGTACAAGTATTACGTATTAAATACTGACTTTCAAGTACTTACAATGTGTCAATTGGATATTGATTTCTACTTCAACTCCTGATTCATGATTCAGCTGGAGCACGGGATTTCAAACAATATTCTATTATACTTCTATCATCTAATGTGTTTAGTTCTCTTGGTATCCTTTATTGAAAAGCATACCTAGGTAGGCTCAGTAGCAGCAGCACACTACAGACAACTAGCTGCTGACTGGTAACTGCACATATATGCCTCTTGTCATTGGCTCACCCGATTTAGCTTCCAGTAGTGCATTGCTGCTCTTTTAACAAAGGATAGGAAGAAAATGAAGCAAATTTGATAATAGAAGATAATAGAATTAAATTGGAAATTTGTTTAAAATTGCATGCCCTATTTAAATCATAAAAGAAATATTTTGGGTTTCATTTTTCTTGGATCTCACTATATAATAGACATATGCATATAGATTAAAGGCAGGTATTATAATACTAATGACAGACACTTACCTTGCAACAATGTAAAACACACAAAAAACACAGACTAAAGCTTCTACAAATGAAAGCAGGATTTATACAACGTCTGTAACACCCCTGAGTGCACAAATGAGATCTTAGAGCAAGCTAGGAAGAAAGTTAATTGTAGTTATTTTGGGAATTATGTGATTAGGCATTACACAAAGTATGTTTAACCATTTACTACATCATGTTATTTTGTGTTTGCATAATCTAATTATTATTCTAAGCTATCATTATTATTATCTATACTATAATTGAGTATGTAATGTCCGTCGCCATCGGCAGTTGCAAAAGCATCCTCAATGGAATGTTGGCAGTGCGAGGCAACCAAAATAATTCACCTGGATGCAGCAAAGCTGGGACAGGACCTTCTCCGCCGGACTTCAAGAATGGTGAGTACCAGGGGCAAACTGAGACCAACAATGTTGTAACGAATGTTATTGTAGAAATTCGATCTACATAATAGAATGTTGATAAGAACGAATATTCTTAAAAATTCGATTTTCGAATGTTATTTACAGTTTTCGAATGTCACATTCAAATTCGATTATTACATTTATAAAATACAATTGTAGACTAGAAACACTATTTCGAATGTCACATTCGAATCGAATATCACATTCGAATCGAATGTCACATTCGAATCGAATGTCACATTCAAATTCGAATATTACATTTATAAAACACAGTATTAGACTGGAAATACTATTTCGAATTCGAATGTCACATTCGAATCGAATGTCACATTCAAATCGAATATCACATTCGAATTTGAATATTACATTTATTAAACACAGTTGCAAACTAGAAATACTAATTCGAATTCGAATGTGACATTCAAATTCGAATATTACATTTAAAAAACACAGTATTAGACTAGAAATACTATTTTGAATTTGAATGTGACATTTGAATTCGAATGTCACATTCAAATTCAAATATTACATTTAAAACACAGTATTATACTATAAATACTACTTCAAATTTGAATGTGACATTCAAATTCGAATGTAGCATTCAAATTTGAATATTACAGTTATTAAACACAGTTGTAGACTAGAAATACTATTTCAAATTTGAATGTCACATTCAAATTCGAATGTCACATTCGAATTTGAATTTTACATTTCGAAATTGAATGAATTACATAGCTAAACATTCTATTATTCAAACGAATATGTTCAAATTTTATTGAAAAATTCGAAAACGAAAATTCGAAAATAGAATGTTAGAATGTTATATTAACATTTGAAATTCAATTCGAACGAACGTATCAAAATTCGTTTTAAATTTCAAATTTTTAGAAACATTCGCCCATCCCTAGCCCCCGGGCAAAAGTGTGGCAGGGCCCCCCACCCCCTTTTTGCTCCACCTACCTGCCTCACCTGCTCCACCCTAATGCGCCTCCCACCTCTGGTGCCCCTCCCCCACCATGTTTTTAATTGCCATATAAAGAGAGACAATTTTTCTACACAGTTATTCAAGATGTTAACATCAGAGACAGACACAGAGTTTTTCAAAACTTGTAAACCAAACATGGCAATATGGTATGCATGGCATTTAAATATAACATAATACATTCAGCACTAGATCTTGCTTTCCAGCTTATATACATGTACAGGGTTATAAGGTGTCCAGTATTCAATTGGACAGAACAGTATGGAAGCAAATTGTGACTGGCTATCTAGTAAAATATTAACAAAAATACTGACACATAAATGTCAAGTTTTTTTAAAGTCCCTGTGTGTTAGGTAAATATAAGTCTCCCATGCATATATACACTAAAATATGGAACAGAAAGTAGTGAGGGGCAGGCAAGGGGGTAAAATGGTAAAATCACTTCTGTTTACTTGTTACTGGCAACTAAAGAGGTAAAATCATTAATTTGTATGTTACTGGCAGCTGAAAGAAATAAACACAGCACGGGCGCTCCGTCAAGCTTAGATGATTGGAGGACGTGCGTGACGTCAGAGCGTTGATGACCTCAACGCGTTTCGTCCTATAACGTTAGGACTTTCTCAAGAGGGTGGATGCTAATCTTTGTCGGGTACACCCCTATATAGCTATAGAAATAATCTGATTGGATTAGACTATTAGTAATCTTATCCGGAAGGGGAATACACTTGTTGCTATATGTGGTAGGACCCGGACAACTTGGATCTAAATAAAAATAATTGAACAAGCACTTAGCACAAAATAAAATTATAACAATATTGGCTGTTAAACATAACATCTTCATACACAGTATAATATGATGGTTAAAAATAATAGTAACCCATTTAAAAGTGTATGCGTATCTAAACCTTTCTTGGATAACAGTAACAAAAAATAATTCATAAAACACATAAAAAATGAATGCTCCTAAGCTAGTCTAGGGTGATCACTTAAAACTGAAGATGCCCAAATAAGTTTATAAGAATAAATATAACCCCTGAAAGAGGGGAATATCATAATTAAACTCCTATACATCTCTAAAAATTCCATATAAAACAGAGATTACATGAAAGCATTCAAATCAAGGTCAATGTTTAACCGCTTAGGCGATAGGGTATCTAATTCGTGAATCCAGAATGTCTCTCTTTGACGCAGAGTCCTTAGTCTGTTCACATGTTTACTTGGTGGTATGCCATCAATAATTTTTACTCTAAGACAATCAGGATTAGACCCATGTTTTGTTTTAAAGTGATAAGATACACTATAGATTTGCTGCCCTGATTGTAGGTAGTAATGAATCTAATTTTATCATCTTTGTTCTTTCTCTTGGGTAGTACTGGGTTCAGCATGTCTTGTCTGTTCATGCTGTCTACTTGTTTTTTTTACCTTATCTATGAGTTCTTTATCATAACCCTTTTCCTTAAATCTATCATCCAAAAGACTTGATTCTCTATCATAATCTGATTGCTGCGTGCAATTCCTTTTGATACGTTGGTATTGGCCCAATGGTATGTTTTCTTTCCATCTTGAAAGATGGCCACTATTTGCATTTAGGAACCCATTTTTGTCAGTTGCTTTTCTAAAATTCCTAACAGCTACCTTGTTGTTTGCTGCATTAAAAAGTGTGAGATCTAAAAAATCAATATGCTCCTTATGCATATTGTGAGTAAACTTTAAATTTAAGTTGTTATTATTAATGTGATTAATAAAGTTGGTGATCAATAATTCATCCCCCTTCCAAATAAGGATAACATCATCTATGTAGCGATGCTAATGAATGATGTTATTTAGGAAAGGGTTGTTCAGCCAGATATAGTTGGATTCAAAAGTGCCCATATAGATGTTTGCATATGATGACGCAAAGGTGGTACCTATTGCGGTCCCCTAAATTTGTAGGTAGAAATTTCTTTCACATTCAAAATAGTTGTGGTCCAGTATAAATTTGATACAAGACAACAAGAATTCCAATTGATCAAAGGCTATGTCACTTTTCATCAAACTATCTTTGATAACTTCTAAGCCCAGGTGATGGGGAATACAGGTATAGAGGGCTGTCACGTCGCACGTAAGCCAGACATGATCCTCATTCCAATCTAATCCTTCAAAAGTATGTATTACATGAGTGGTGTCTCTAATAAAGGAGGGGATGCTTTTGACTATTGGTTGCAAAAAGAAATCTATGTATGTAGATAAATTACTTGTGAGGGAGTTGATACCAGAGATAATAGGTCTCCCCGGGGGATCTATGAAGGATTTATGAACTTTAGGGAGATGATAAAACAAGGGAATACTGGGATGTGGTTCAGAAAGAAAATTAAATTCATCCTTGGTTATGATGTTATCAGATTTGGCCACCTTTAAAATGTTTAATAGTTTTTTAGTAAAGTTCTCGGTGGGATTAAAGTTTAACTTCCTGTATGTTTTTGTGTCATTTAGAATATTAAAGGCTTCTTTAATGTAATCTGACCTATTCTGTATGACAACTCTGACACGCACGTAGTGATGTCACGAACTGTTCGCCCGCGAACGGTTCACCGCGAATATAGCTTGTTCGAGTTCGCCGCTGCGGGCGAACATATGCGATGTTCGATCCGCCCCCTATGTGTCATCATTGAGGAAACTTTGACCCTGTATGTCACAGCCTTCTGACACATTTGAGCCAATCAGCAGCAGACACTCCCTCACAGACCCTCCCAGCTTCTTGGCAGCAGCCATTTTAGACTCATTACGATCTTGCTTTCTTAGTGAGAGGAGCTTTAGTGTTGCTGCTGCTGACATTATAGGGAAATAGATAGCTAGGCTAGTGTATTTAGTGTCCACTACAGTCCTGAAGGACTCATCTCATCTCTGCTGCAAGGACAGCACCCCAAAAAGCCCTTTTCAGGGCTATAACTTCAGTCGTTTTTTTTTTTTAAATTTTTTTTTTTATTTGCATTTGCCTGGCTTTCAGCCTGTGTGTGAGGCTCACAGCATATACTGTGATTAGTGCCACCACTGATATCTGCTTAACCTTAGTTTAAATTTAACCAACCAATATTTGAAATTATTTTTCTAGTGTAATTTATTTTCATTTTCTATCAGGCCTGTGTCTCCGGCTCACACAGCATAAACTGTGGTTCATTGCTCTGTGCCAGCCACCACTCATATTTGCTTATAACATTATTTTAAATTTAAAACAAAAACTTTTAAATCATTTTGCTAGTGTAATCTAATTTCATTTTCTATCAGGCCTGTGTGTTTCTGACTTACAGAGCATACTGTGGTTAATTGCTGCCCTCATATGTGCTTAACCTTTTTTTAAAATAATAAAAAAAAAACCTTAAATCATTTTGCTAGTGTAACCTAATTTCATTTTCTATCAGGCCTGTGTGTTTCTGACTTACAGAGCATACTGTGGTTAATTGCTGCCCTCATATGTGCTTAACCTTTTTTTAAAATAATAAAAAAAAAACCTTAAATCATTTTGCTAGTGTAACCTAATTTTATTTTCTATCAGGCCTGTGTGTTTCTGACTTACAGAGCATACTGTGTTTAATTGCTGCCCTACCAAGGCTAGCAGCCACGACTCATATGTGCTTAACCTTTTTTTTAAATTAAAAAAAAAACCTTTAAATCATTTTGCTAGTGTAATCTAATTTCATTTTCTATCAGGCCTGTGTGTTTTTGACTTACAGAGCATACTGTGTTTAATTGCTGCCCTACCAAGGCTAGCAGCCACGACTCATATGTGCTTAACCTTTTTTTTTAATAAAAAAAGAAAAACTTTAAATCATTTTGCTAGTGTAATCTAATTTCATTTTCTATCAGGCCTGTGTGTTTCTGACTTACAGAGCATACTGTGTTTAATTGCTGCCCTACCAAGGCTAGCAGCCACGACTCATATGTGCTTAACCTTTTTTTTAAATTAAAAAAAAAACCTTTAAATCATTTTGCTAGTGTAATCTAATTTCATTTTCTATCAGGCCTGTGTGTTTTTGACTTACAGAGCATACTGTGTTTAATTGCTGCCCTACCAAGGCTAGCAGCCACGACTCATATGTGCTTAACCTTTTTTTAAATAAAAAAAAAAAACTTTAAATAATTTTGCTAGTGTAATCTAATTTCATTTTCTATCAGGCCTGTGTGTTTCTGACTTACAGAGCATACTGTGGTTAATTGCTGCCCTACCAAGGCTAGCAGCCACGACTCATATGTGCTTAACCTTTTTTTTTTAAATAAATAAAAAAAAAATTTAAATCATTTTGCTAGTGTAACCTAATTTTATTTTCTATCAGGCCTGTGTGTTTCTGACTTACAGAGCATACTGTGGAAAATTGCCGCCCTACCTAGGCTAGTAGCCACGACTCATATGTGCTTAACCTTTTTTTCAATAAAAAAAAAACCTTTAAATCATTTTGCTAGTGTAATCTAATTTTATTTTCTATCAGGCCTGTGTGTTTCAGACTTACAGAGCATACTGTGGTTAATTGCTGCCCTACGTAGCAGCCAGCCAGTGCCACCACTCATATCTGCTTAACATTATTTTAAATTTAAATAAAAAACTTTTAAATTATTTTGCTACTGTAATCTAATTTCATTTTCTATCAGGCCTGTGTGTTTCTGACTTACACAGCATACTGTGGTTAATTGCTGCCCTCATATGTGCTTAACCTTTTTTTAAAATAATAAAAAAAAAACTTAAATCATTTTGCTAGTGTAACCTAATTTCATTTTCTATCAGGCCTGTGTGTTTCTGACTTACAGAGCATACTGTGGTTAATTGCTGCCCTCATATGTGCTTAACCTTTTTTAAAATAATAAAAAAAAAACCTTAAATCATTTTGCTAGTGTAACCTAATTTTATTTTCTATCAGGCCTGTGTGTTTCTGACTTACAGAGCATACTGTGGTTAATTGCTGCCCTACCAAGGCTAGCAGCCACGACTCATATGTGCTTAACCTTTTTTTTTAATAAAAAAAAAAAACTTTAAATCATTTTGCTAGTGTAATCTAATTTCATTTTCTATCAGGCCTGTGTGTTTCTGACTTACAGAGCATACTGTGTTTAATTGCTGCCCTACCAAGGCTAGCAGCCACGACTCATATGTGCTTAACCTTTTTTTTAAATTAAAAAAAAAACCTTTAAATCATTTTGCTAGTGTAATCTAATTTCATTTTCTATCAGGCCTGTGTGTTTTTGACTTACAGAGCATACTGTGTTTAATTGCTGCCCTACCAAGGCTAGCAGCCACGACTCATATGTGCTTAACCTTTTTTTTAAATAAAAAAAAAAACCTTTAAATAATTTTGCTAGTGTAATCTAATTTTATTTTCTATCAGGCCTGTGTGTTTCTGACTTACAGAGCATACTGTGGTTAATTGCTGCCCTACCAAGGCTAGCAGCCACGACTCATATGTGCTTAACCTTTTTTTTTAAATAAAAAAAAAAAAACTTTCAATCATTTTGCTAGTGTAACCTAATTTTATTTTCTATCAGGCCTGTGTGTTTCTGACTTACAGAGCATACTGTGTTTAATTGCTGCCCTACCAAGGCTAGCAGCCACGACTCATATGTGCTTAACCTTTTTTTTAAATTAAAAAAAAACCTTTAAATCATTTTGCTAGTGTAATCTAATTTCATTTTCTATCAGGCCTGTGTGTTTTTGACTTACAGAGCATACTGTGTTTAATTGCTGCCCTACCAAGGCTAGCAGCCACGACTCATATGTGCTTAACCTTTTTTTTAAATAAAAAAAAAAAAACTTTAAATAATTTTGCTAGTGTAATCTAATTTCATTTTCTATCAGGCCTGTGTGTTTCTGACTTACACAGCATACTGTGGTTAATTGCTGCCCTCATATGTGCTTAACCTTTTTTTAAAATAATAAAAAAAAAAACCTTAAATCATTTTGCTAGTGTAACCTAATTTCATTTTCTATCAGGCCTGTGTGTTTCTGACTTACAGAGCATACTGTGGTTAATTGCTGCCCTCATATGTGCTTAACCTTTTTTAAATTAATAAAAAAAAAACCTTAAATCATTTTGCTAGTGTAACCTAATTTTATTTTCTATCAGGCCTGTGTGTTTCTGACTTACAGAGCATACTGTGGTTAATTGCTGCCCTACCAAGGCTAGCAGCCACGACTCATATGTGCTTAACCTTTTTTTTTAATAAAAAAAAACAAACCTTTAAATCATTTTGCTAGTGTAATCTAATTTCATTTTCTATCAGGCCTGTGTGTTTCTGACTTACAGTGCATACTGTGTTTAATTGCTGCCCTACCAAGGCTAGCAGCCACGACTCATATGTGCTTAACCTTTTTTTTTAATAAAAAAAAACAAACCTTTAAATCATTTTGCTAGTGTAATCTAATTTCATTTTCTATCAGGCCTGTGTGTTTCTGACTTACAGTGCATACTGTGTTTAATTGCTGCCCTACCAAGGCTAGCAGCCACGACTCATATGTGCTTAACCTTTTTTTTAAATTAAAAAAAAAACCTTTAAATCATTTTGCTAGTGTAATCTAATTTCATTTTCTATCAGGCCTGTGTGTTTTTGACTTACAGAGCATACTGTGTTTAATTGCTGCCCTACCAAGGCTAGCAGCCACGACTCATATGTGCTTAACCTTTTTTTTAAATAAAAAAAAAAAACTTTAAATAATTTTGCTAGTGTAATCTAATTTCATTTTCTATCAGGCCTGTGTGTTTCTGACTTACAGAGCATACTGTGGTTAATTGCTGCCCTACCAAGGCTAGCAGCCACGACTCATATGTGCTTAACCTTTTTTTTTAAATAAAAAAAAAAAAACTTTCAATCATTTTGCTAGTGTAACCTAATTTTATTTTCTATCAGGCCTGTGTGTTTCTGACTTACAGAGCATACTGTGGATAATTGCTGCCCTACCTAGGCTAGTAGCCACGACTCATATGTGCTTAACCTTTTTTTCAATAAAAAAAAAAACCTTTAAATCATTTTGCTAGTGTAATCTAATTTTATTTTCTATCAGGCCTGTGTGTTTCAGACTTACAGAGCATACTGTGGTTAATTGCTGCCCTACGTAGCAGCCAGCCAGTGCCACCACTCATATCTGCTTAACATTATTTTAAATTTAAATGAAAAACTTTTAAATTATTTTGCTACTGTAATCTAATTTCATTTTCTATCAGGCCTGTGTGTTTCTGACTTACACAGCATACTGTGGTTAATTGCTGCCCTACCTACCAGCCACGACTCATATCTGCTTAACATTATTTTAAATTTTTCCTAAAAAACGTTTAAATCATTTTGCTAGTGTAATCTAATTTCATTTTCTATCAGGCGTGTGTGTTTCTGGCTTACTCAGCATACTGTGGTTAATTGCTGCCCTACCTACCAGCCACAACTCATATCTGCTTTACATAATTTTAAAGTTAAAAATACATTTTTAAATCATTTTGCTAGTGTAATCTAATTTATTTTTCCATCAGGCCTGTGTGTTTCTGGCCCACATCATATAGTGTGACACAGATTAATAGCTCTTTTTTCCACCACTTATATCTGCTGTAACAACATTAGTTTAAATTTAAATTTATGTAAAATGTATATTGCATCTTTGGATCAATAACATTCGTATCTATCAAATGGATATTGCATCTATTGATTGATGTCATTCATATCTATCAAATGTATATTGCATCTTTGGATCGATAACATTCGTATCTATCAAATTTATATTGCATCTATTGATCTATGTAATTTGTATCTATCAAATGTATATTGCATCTATTGATCTATGTAATTTGTATCGATCAGATGTATATTGCATCGATTGAGCTATGTAATATATGTATCTATCTATCAAATCTATCTATCTCATGGTTGTGCAAATGGACTGTTTGCGGTTGTTTGCGGTGCATTACACTTGGAGTTTGGTCTGTCACTGTGAAGCGGGCAAAACCCTTACACTACCTGATAGATACGACATCATAACAGATGTTTTAAAGCACGTTATTGCAAACAATTTAGGAATGTTAGGTGATTTAGGCCCTTTATGGGTTAAAAGCAGACTCTGCATCAACTATGTAATTTTCCATGGGAGTTTTGCCATGGATCCCCCTCCAGCATGCCACAGTCCAGGTGTTAGTCCCCTTGAAACAACTTTTCCATCACTATTGTGGCCAGAAAGAGTCCTTGTAGGTTTTAAAGTTCGCCTGCCTATTGAATTCAATGGCGGTTCGCAACATCACTACACGCAACTTAGTTTTCTTTAACCAGCAGCTGCTCCCGACATTGGTTAATCCCATACTCCAAGACTGACACGCTACTAAGAATTCCCTTAAAGGATCCTTACCATCACAAATACTGGAATCCATTCTACCTTACTACACTGAGGCAAAGAAAGACTACCTTACTCCAGAGAGATCGCGCACATGCGGCAGTGAGTTCTCCGGTTATACTGCTTCCTCGCCATTGACCTGGTTTTTTTTGGAGAACTTATATATTTCAGACACAGTACTGTGTTATTCATATCTTATTATTGAACTAGGATTTTGTGTTTACCATCCATCACCTGAAAAGAGACTTTAATACTCTGCTGACTAGGGAGCGCTGAATATCCTTTGTTTGTTTATGCATGTTACTGGCAGCAAAGGGGTAAAATTACTGCTTAGTTGTGAAAAATATACATCATGGGATCAACATTGGGGCTAAGGTAGTGCTGTTAGGTGGGGCATAGTGTGACCCCTATCATTGTGTCCAGTAATCACAGATTGTCCAGTATATTGGTAAAGAGTAGAAGAAAGCTAGAGTCTGGTTTTAAGGATAAAAATAAAGAGCCTTTAAAGGGACAGTGAGTACCAACCTGGGGGTTAGACTTAGGTTTTTTTTTTTTTTTTTAAGATTAGGGTGGGCATTTTGTAAAAGAGCTAAATTTCAGGGCAATAGATAGTTTAGGTTTTAAGTGTTAGGTTTTTTATTTTGGGGGTTTGGTGTTTGGAGGTTTTTACTGTTAGGGGGGACTTTGTTTATTTTTAATTTAAAAGAGCTGTTTATCTTGGGGCAATGCCCTGCAAAAAGCCCTTTTAAGGGCTACTGGCAGTTTATTCTTAGATTAGGGGGTGTTTTTAGGGCTATTGGTAGTTCAGCATTAGATTACGGGGTGTTTTTAGGGCTATTGGTAGTTCAGCATTAAATTACGGGGTGTTTTTAGGGCTATTGGTAGTTCAGCATTAGATTAGGGGGTGCTTTTAGGGCTATTGGTAGTTCAGCATTAGATTAGGGGGTGTTTTTAAGGGTTATTGGTAGCTCAGCATTAGATTAGGGGGTGTTTTTACGGCTATTGGTAGTTCAGCATTAGATTAGGGGGTGTTTTTAGGGCTATTGGTAGTTCAGCATTAGATTATGGGGTGTTTTTAGGGCTATTGGTAGTGCAGCATTAGATTAGGGGTGTTTTTAGGGCTATTGGTAGTTCAGCATTAGATTAGGGGGTGTTTTTAGGGCTATTGGTAGTTCAGCATTAGATTAGGGGTGTTTTTAGGGCTATTGATATTTCAGCATTAGATTATGGGGTGTTTTTAGGGCTATTGGTAGTGCAGCATTAGATTAGGGGTGTTTTTAGGACTATTGGTAGTTCAGCATTAGATTAGGGGGTGTTTTTAGGGCTATTTGTAGTTCAACATTAGATTAGGGGGTGTTTTTAGGGCTATTGATATTTCAGCATTAGATTAGGGGGTGTTTTTAGGGCTATTGGTAGTTCAGCATTAGATTAGGGGGTGTTTTTAGGGCTATTGGTAGTTTAGCATTAGATTAGGGGGTGTTTTTAGGGCTATTGGTAGTTCAGCATTAGATTAGGGGGTGTTTTTAGGGCTATTGGTAGTTCAGCATTAGATTAGGGGGTGTTTTTAGGGCTATTGGTAGTTCAGCATTAGATTAGGGGGTGTTTTTAGGGCTATTGGTAGTTCAGCATTAATTTTCATTAATAAAATGAAACAATCTTACTGGAATCTACGCCGTGGAACATTAACACTGCCCTTCAAGTGTGACAAATAGTAGCCTCACTTCTGACATAGACTTGAGTGAAGAAAGGTAGACAGTGTAACTAGTCAATGCTGATTACCAATGAGCTGTTAAAATGAGTCGGGATGGGTTCACAGAAAAACTCTCCCTGCATCTCCGGACTCTAACTTTCATCCATGCTCTCACTGAGAGGCTGATAGAATTACTTAAAACTCCACTCCCATTGCGGAGAGTATTTCCCACCTTGAGAGACTATCTCGAACTTCTGACACTTCTCTGCCGACCTCCTGTGACGAAAGGAAAAGAATGACTGGGGGATGAGGGAAGTGGGGGAGGTATTTAAGCCTTTGGCTGGGGTGTCTTTGCCTCCTTCTGGTGGCCAGGTTCTGTATTTCCCAAAAGTAATGAATGCAGCTGTGGACTCTTCCCTTTTAAGAAGAAAAAAGGCAAATTTCACACTAACCAATTTAATTCATGCCCCTACTGCCTTAGATGGAACCTGTCCTGGTCTACACAGCCCTGCATTATGTGAGAAGGAGATAAATGTGGGCAGGTCACAATAACCAAGATTAGATGCCAGGATGAATCCAATAGAAACAGATATCCGACTATCCTTTTATTAATGTGAACATTTTGGAGTTGTTACCCCCTTCATCAGTTAAAAGGCAATTAAACTTAACCCCACCACCAAAGCAATATATACACGACAAGCCACAGATCTCCCAGGTGGAAGTGCTGCCTTTAAAGTGAAGGTCAATTTTGATGAATTAGTGCCCGGTTTTTAATAATCCTATTAAAAACAAGGGCACTTTAATTCATTAAAATTGGTATTTCACTCTTTTTGTTTAAAAACTTACCTTTTCATTCTAGCAGCTGCTCCAGCGATTCCCACGGCCGTCAGAAGCCTCTGCAGACGTCAGAAATGACAAATCTGGCTTCCTCCAATCACGGCTTTCCCCCCGGGGGAATCTTGTCCTGATGCAACGCTGTGATTGGGGGAAACTGGATTTGTCATTTTGGACCCTTGAAGACGGCTTGCGACGGGCGGAGGAAGTGCTGGAGCGGCTGTCAGGATTAAAGGTAAGTTTTTGAAGAAAACTAGTAAAATTTCAATTTTGATGCATTAAAGTGCCTTTGTTTTTAATAGGATTATTAAAAACTGAGCACTAATTCATCAAAATTGACCTTCACATTAAGTGTGATATCATCATCCCTGGTCTGGAATTTGTGAAACGCTGCAGAGTGTATTTTAAATGCATATGAATAAAGGATATTGATTTTACATATACAGACTTCCCCGGATTTCTCTTCTGTGATTGGATTTACTTGCCTGACACCGGGTTAAGCATTTGGAGGATACGGCTGTACTGGAACGAGGGTAAAGGATTACACTGGAGCAGTGTTGAGACTGCAGAACCAGAGTCTACCCTGAGAAGGAGGGGTGAGCTTTGGACTGCCGAATGTTTATGATGTTTTCTCACTCTCTGTGGATCGGGGTATGAGATTGTTTGACTGTCTATAGGGACACTGTACTTTTTGACATATAGTGTTGCATGCTTGATACAGCCTTAAGAGAAACCGGAAAACCGTGACAAATAGGGTGATAATTTACACTGGATTCAAAAGAATAATTTCTGAAGCAGTGCCAGCTGCAAGTATATGTGTTTCATTTTGAAAAAGGGTACACCCTGTTGTTTGTTTGAAGTATCATCATCCCGGGTACCCCGCTGTATGATAAAAACAAACAGAACAGGAACAGAGAATTTGGGAAAAGTGATCGGAAATTTGGTAAAGTGATCTGAAATAGAAGTAATCTGTTGAACAGGCATATCATATGGCATTCAGTAAAGAATGACACAAGTTTTATTTTATTGTACAGTCGGGTCCCCGTGTTGCCTGGGATGATGACGTCACACTTGGAGGCTGCACTTCTACCTGGGAGAGTGCGGCTTGGAAGGCCTCACAGTACATAAACTTCAAAAATGCACCTCAAAGGGAGGAGGAGGACAAACAGGTACCTTGAGCCCCTAGGACAAAAATGCCAGCAGTTCCCTGAGGATTTGGCATTGGCGGATGATGACCATGACAGAGCAGGAACAACAGGAGCAGGAGAGGCAGCAGCAGGCAGCAGAGTTACTGAACTAGTTAGGCTTCACAGTCCATAAACCTCAAAAACACACCTCCAAGGGTGGAGGAGGACAAACACATGCCTAGCTCTGCGGAATCTGTTGGCGCTCTAAAAATAACAGGTGAACTTTTTCACCAGTAGCTTTTAAACATTTACATTTGTTAAATGGAAATTAATGGAAATGTTTGACAAATATTCAGTATTTGTTTAGTTTTAAATAAAACAAATACCAAATAGTGCAACTAATTCAGGAAACTAATTTTGCCAAATATTAATAATGAAAAATTTGTCAGAAACAAATTTTTCCCAGCTGTACATCTCTAATAATAATAATGATAAAAGAGCACCTTGATCACAGTGGACAACAGTTCACTGAGGATTTGGCAATAACTGATGATAACCACCCCAGAGCAGGAAGGGCAGCAGCAGGTAACAGATTTACTGAACTAGTTAGGCCTCACAGTATATAAACCTCAAAAATACATCCCAAAGGAGGAGGAAGATAAAGATGTGCCTAGAACCCCTTGGATAGAGTTGCCAGCAGTTCCCTGATAATTTGGGATTGACGGATGATGACCACCACAGAGCAGGAAGGGCAGGAGCAGAAATGGAAACATTTTCAAAATCTAGATTTGGAATGTTAAAAGGACTGTCTGCTTGAAACTTTTTATTAGTTTCAAGGAGATGGCCACTTGACTTTAGAGCTCCGTAACTACTGTGGCTTGTTCTATTGCCATCAACCCTTATGGGCCATTACGGAGCAGCTAAATTAAGGTGAAAGGCAGGGGAACCCTCAGTGAACTTACCAGACCTAGTAAGACAGTCACAAAACCGCTACTGCAGATACACACAGGACCGCTCTATGGTTTGGTGCCATTTCATCTGTGGCCAAGTTCGGAACACACTCACTCCTGAAACTGAGAAGGTAGGAGCGTGTAACACTACACAGTGCTGTTCCACATTAAAGAAAGTGTCTAAACCCAGTTTGAACCACATACCCTTATCATAAGCAGCTAAAATAAGCTGACCTCTCTCTGGTTGAGCACTTTACAGAGGGAATCATAGAACTTAAGAATACCATCAGTACCTTGCTATTCACACAGTATCATGGCCCAGATCTGACAATATGGCAACTTGCCAGATACAATCGGATAGTCTAACGGAGTAGTCGAAGTTCCATCCCTTACTATATAAGCACACATGATAAATAAAGAATATACTATGCAAACTGCATGTTGGGATGAACTGCCCTAGTGCTTAAAACCTTCCAGGGCCATCATAACCAGACAAGGCCTCATTGCAGCCTATATTATATTAGCATCTGTCTTCAGCAGATTAGAGCTCCTTTTAAATAATTATAGGCACTCTCAAATCTAATGAAGCAGTGGGAATAATGTACATAAACTAGCTGTGGACCTTCCTTTTCCCATAACCCACTTATAGGAGAACCTTTAATTCCAGGACTCTTTCGAGGGCCTGCTATAGCAGTGCACATAAATATGGTCATCATGGCATTAAAAAACATTAATAAATCAGATAAAGTCCCAGAAACATCCAGCCTTTCCAGACAAAAGGTTAGTGCCTTTTTCAAGCCTACGTAACCTCTAACAGAAACTTTTATAGATACCACAGGGGCTCAAGAAGATTGTGAAAATATATAATTCGCCATTCCTCATGGCGATCAGGCCCCAGTCACTAAAACCGACTACCCTACCCTCTAAAGAAGACTTTACTTTACTAGTCTCACACGTAGGACAACTCATTAAAGAGGGATTAGTGGAAGTAAAGAAAGATATAACCTGTTTGTGAAACAGGGTGGCTCAGCTAGTGGAGGTGACGGAATCATTATACAGTAACACTAACTCTCTCACTCAGCAGTCATAAAATCAGTCAGATACCATCAACCAGCTACAACTACAATTGGAGGACATTGATAACAGAGGCAGACGACAAAATATCCATCTCAGAGGAGTCTCTGAATAATTTTCTTCTGCACAGATATCGAAATATCTACAAGCCTTGTTCTGCCATCTTCTCCAAAACCAAAGCCTGGAAGTTATACTCATGGATAGGGCCCATAGAGCCCTAAGACCCATCCCCAAAGAATCAGCCCCACCCCCAGGGACATAATCATTAAATTTCACTAATTTCAAGACAAAGAAAAGATAATGGGGGTGGCAAGGAAATCCTAAACCCCTCTCTTTGAGGGGTCATTCCTTACAAATATTCCCAGATATCTCTTCTCATACCCTGAAGAGGAGGAAGGATGCAAAATACCTCACACTACATCTACAACAACTGGGAATACCATATAGATGAGGCTTCCCATTTTGCCTAAAAGTCTCACAAAAAACAACCAGGTGCATACTTACCGGTCTTCAGAGGACATTGACTGTTTTTGTGATACCCTGGGTATAGCCCAGCCTTCCCTGCCTAGACTAAATGAGCAAGATAATGATCATGACACAAGACCAAAGTTGTCAGGTCCTCTTCCTCAACGCAAACCTTGGATAAGGGTGGCTAAGAAGAGGCAGAGGGGGGCATCACAGCCGCAAAGTACCAAGTCTAATGGAGACGCATGATTTATCTGCCTGAAAGTAGGATGTTAACTCCTGTTTCAGTTTTTTGTTGTTGTTTTTTTCACCCTGGAGAGAGGGGGGTTGCTCGATGATGGTAGCTCCTATATCAGGAGACATTGTTGTAGTAGCTCCTCTACTCTAGTGAGATGATTGAGGGACTCATGTTTAGTTCTTCAGTATTTATTTCCAACCCCTTAGGTGTGGTAAGCATTTAGGGATAAGGTTAATATAAAGAAACTAAATAAATAGTGCAGTTTGCTCTGACAGGTTAGGATTTATTTTACAGGTAATTTTGTAATTATTTTAACTATTTTAGCTATTGTACCTGGTTAAAATAAATACAAAGTTGCCTGTAAAATAAATATTAATCCTAAAATAGCTACAATATAATTATAATTTATATTGTAGCTATATTAGGGTTTATTTTACAGGTAAGTATTTAGCTTTAAATAGGAATAATTTATTTAATAAGAGTTAATTTATTTAGTTAGATTTAAATTATATTTAACTTAGGGGGGTGTTAGTGTTAGGGTTAGACTTAGCTTTAGGGGTTAATCCATTTATTAGAGTAGCGGCAAAATCCGGTCGGCAGATTAGGGGTTAATAATTGAAGTTATGTGTCGGCGATGTTAGGGAGGGCAGATTAGGGGTTAATACTATTTCTTATAGGGTTATTGAGGCGGGAGTGAGGCGGATTAGGGGTTAATAACTTTATTATAGTAGCGGTGAGGTGCGGTCGGCAGATTAGGGGTTAATTATTGTAGGTAGCTGGCGGCGACGTTGTGGGGGGCAGATTAGGGGTTAATAAATATAATATAGGGGTCGGCGGTGTTAGGGGTAGCAGATTAGGGGTACATAGGTATAATGTAGGTTGCGGCGGTGTATGGAGCGGCAGATTAGGGGTTAATAATAATATGCAGGGGTCAGCGATAGCGGGGGCGGCAGATTAGTGGTTAATAAGTGTAAGGCTAGGTGTGTTTAGACTCGGGGTACATGTTAGGGTGTTAGGTGCTGACATAGGAAGTGTTTCCCCATAGGAAACAATGGGGCTGCGTTAGGAGCTGAACGCTGCTTTTTTGCAGGTGTTAGGTTTTTTTTTTCAGCTCAAACTGCCCCATTGTTTCCTATGGGGGAATCGTGCACAAGCACGTTTTTGAAGCTGGCCGCGTCCGTAAGCAACGCTGGTATTGAGAGTTGCAGTGGCGGTAAATATGCTCTACGCTCCCTTTTTTGGAGCCTAACGCAGCCATTCTTTGAACTCTAAATACCAGCGGTATTTAAAAGGTGCGGGGGGAAAAAAGCACGCGTAGCTAACGCACCCCTTTGGCCGCAGAACTCTAAATCTAGCCGTTATATAGGCTTATACCCCTCCCCCCAATCAAGCCAATCAAGTCTACAATTTTGTTTCTGGTGTCCTTAGACAGCTCTTTGGTCTTCACCATAGTGGAGTTTGGAGTGTGACTGTTGTGGACAGGTTTCTTTTATACTGATAACAAGTTCAAACAGGTGCCATTAATACAGGTAATGAGTGGAAGACAGAGGAGCCTCTTAAAGAAGAAGATACAGGTATGTGAGAGCCAGAAATCTTGCTTGTTTGTAGGTGACCAAATACTTATTTTCCACCATAATTTGCAAATAAATTCTTTCCAAATCAGACAATGTGATTGTCTGGAATGGATTTGTTTCCACATTTTGTCTCTCATAGTTGAGGTATACCTATGATGAAAATTACAGGCCTCTCTCATCTTCTTAAGTGGGAGAACTTGCACAATTGGTGGCTGACTAAATAATTTTTTTCCCCACTGTACATTGTATCTATTTTAGGATTTATATTTATTTTACAGTAAACTTTATATTTATTTTAACTAGGTACAATAGCTATTAAATAGTTAATAACTATTTAACAGCTACCTAGTTAAAATAATTACAAAATTACCTGTAAAATAAATCCTAACCTAAGTTACAAATACACCTAACACTACACTATCAATAAATGAATTAAATAAATTACCTACAATTAGCTAAAATTAAATACAATTAAATAAACTAAAGTATAGTACAAAAACAAACAAACACTAAATTACAGAAAATAAAAAAAAAATACAAGAAGTTTAAACTAATTACACCTAATCTAAGCCCCCTAATAAAATAAAAAAGCCCCCCAAAATAATAAAATGCCCTACCCTATCCTAAATTACAAAGTAATCAGCTCTTTTACCAGCCCTTAAAAGGGCTTTTTGCGGGGCATTGCCCCAAAGTAATCAGCTCTTTTACCTGTAAATAAAAATACAATACCCCTGATCGGAACAGCCAATAGAATGCAAGGTCAATCCGATTGGCTGATTGGATCAGCCAATCGGATTGAACTTCAATCTGATTGGCTGATTGAATCAGCCAATCAGATTTTTCCTACTTTAATTCCGATTGGCTGATAGAATCCTATCAGCCAATTGGAATTCGAGGGACACCATCTTGGATGATGTCATTTAAAGGAACCATCATTCGTCGGCAAGTCGTCGGCCAGGATGGATGTTCCACGTCGGAGGTCTTCAGGATGCTTCCGCTCCGCTCCGGATGGATGAAGATAGAAGATGCCGCTTGGATGAAGACTTCAATCAGATTGAAAAGAACTCTTCTGCCCCGCTTGGATGAAGACTTCAACCGGATAGAGGACCTCTTCTGCCCCGCTTGGATGAAGAATTCGGCTTGGCTGGGTGAAGACGACTCAAGGTAGGGAGATCTTCAGGGGGTTAGTGTTAGGTTTTTTAAGGGGGGTTTGGGTGGGTTTTAGAGTAGGGGTATGTGGGTGGTGGGTTGTAATGTTGGGGGGTATTGTATTTTTATTTACAGGTAAAAGAGCTGACTACTTTGGGGCAATGCCCTGCAAAAAGCCCTTTTAAGGGCTGGTAAAAGAGCTGATTACTTTGTAATTTAGGATAGGGTAGGGCATTTTATTATTTTGGGGGGTTATTTTATTTTATTAGGGGGCTTAGATTAGGTGTAATTAGTTTAAACTTCTTGTAATTTTTTTTTATTTTCTGTAATTTAATGTTTGTTTTTTTTGTACTATAGTTTAGTTTATTTAATTGTATTTAATTTTAGCTAATTGTAGGTAATTTATTTAATACTTTATTGATAGTGTAGTGTTAGGTGTATTTGTAACTTAGGTTAGGATTTATTTTATAGGTAATTTTTTAATTATTTTAACTAGGTAGCTATTAAATAGTTATTAACTATTTAATAGCTATTGTACCTAGTTAAAATAAATACAAAGTTGCCTGTAAAATAAATATAAATCCTAAAATAGCTACAATGTAACTATTAGTTATATGGTAGCTATATTAGGGTTTATTTTATAGGTAAGTATTTAGTTTTAAATAGGATTAATTTATTTAATGATAGAAATTTTAGTTCGTTTTATTTAAATCATATTTAAGTTAGGGGGTGTTAGGGTTAGGGTTAATAACTTTATTATAGTAGCGGTGACGTTGGGGGCGGCAGATTAGGGTTTAATAATTGTAGGTAGGTGGCGGCGATGTTATGGAGGGCAGATTAGGGGTTAATAACATTTATTATAGTGTTTGCGAAGCTGGAGTGCAGCGGTTTAGGGGTTAATACATTTATTATAGTGGCGGCGATGTCCGGTCGGCAGATTAGGGGTTAATAATTGTAGTTAGGTGGCAGTGACGTTGGGGGGGACAGATTAGGGGTTAATAAATATAATGTGGGTGTCGGCGATGTTAGGGACAGCAGATTAGGGGTTCATAGGTATAATGTAGGTTGTGGCTGTGTCCGGTCGGCAGATTAGGGGTTAAATAATTTTATTTTAGTGTTTGCGATGTGGGGGGCCTCGGTTTAGGGGTTCATAGGTAGTTTATGGGTGTTAGTGTACTTTTTAGCACTGTAGTTAAGAGCTTTATGTTTCAGCGTTAGCCCATAAAACTCTTAACTACTGACTTTTTTTGGCGGTAGGAGTCTTGGCGGTAGAGGCTGTACTGCTCACTTCTTCCAAGACTTGTAATACCGGCGTTAGGCAAATCCCATTAAAAAGATAGGATACGCAATTGACGTAAGGGGATTTGCGGTAGCCAAAAGTCGCGGAAGAAAAGTGAGCGGTACACCTTTACCTACCTGACTCTATATACCAGCGGGCGTTAAAAAGCAGCGTTAGGACCCCTTAATGCTGCTTTTTAAGGCTAACGCAGAACTTTAAATCTAGGTGAGTGTTTTTGCATAAATTAACAATGACAATTCTGGTTGCTTAATTAAAATAAACAAGATATCAAGTGCATCTATAATAATAATATATTTCAGATCACGTCAAATGTCATCATTTCATTATTTAAACAATTATTTCTCCAATAAAAGAAGAAGCACAATACAATCACTAGTTATTGTGATATACTTAAAGAGATCATAATCTATCATTTCAGTAGAAAATAAATATATATATATACGCTAAATGTCATCAGTAGATACAGGATACAAAATGTATTTAGTTATTTGGCTATACGATAAAAATAGACACATCAATTTATAACCCCTTCTTATTGTATCCTTTATAGTTCAATCCCTACTAGCTATAATAGTTCATATTCAATAACATATATGTACATTATTCAATATAACATCATAAAAAATAGAATAGAATCAAATTAGCTATCTGACCACCTATAAATACTTAACAAATATTGTATATGGTAAGGGAAATGTAGAATTTATTAAATAAACCAATATATTTGTCTATGTATTTATTTATTTACTTATTTATTCACTCCCAATGATTTATCAGGTCAAAAACTGAGTTAAACTCCTTGGGCAGACTTGTCTGCAACTTAAATATCCAAAATGCTTCTCTACGATGTAGGAGTTTAGTTTTATCTCCACCTCTTTTAGGGCAAAGTACCTTCTCAATTATTTTGCCACTTAAAGGAAGCTACATTTTTACTGTGTACATTGATAAAAAGGCTAGAAAGTGCTGAACATTCTTTACCATTGTCAATATTAGTAGGATGCTCTCTGATTCTTGATCTCACCACCCTAGTGGTGAGACCAATGTATTGCTTCTTATAATCAGTACAGAAGACCAAATATACCACATAACTCATCGAGTAGTTTACACATTGCAGAGTTGTATATTCATTACCTGTAGAGTATTAAACAAATTGTTTAGAAACCTGTATGTAATCACAGGCCCTACAGCATGAATTTCACACCTATATGTCCCATTATGTCTAAGCCATGAACTTGTTTTTCCAGTGTTACTGGTAGGTAACTGTGTAGGTGACAAAATATTGCAAAGTGACATCCTTCGTCTATATGAAAATCTACATCCCTGTCTGACTATCCTCTTAAGTTTTTTGTCAGCTAGGAGAATCGGAAGGTGCTTCTTAATGATGTTACAGACCTTTGAATATTGGTTACTATAAACTGTAACAAAAGGTGTTTGTTGAGGGTATCCATTTTCCTTTCTAGGTTTATCTATCAGAAGGCTACCCCTTGGGCATCGATTGGCTTGCATCCTTGCCCTTTTAATCACTTTATTAGTATATCCCCTTTCTTCCAACTTTAATGTTAATTTCTTACATTCCTGTTTATATTGATCACTATTACTGCAGTTTCTTTTAACTCTTAGGAATTGGCCTTTAGCAATCGCAAAGGATACATGACTCGGAAGATTACTAGTTGTGTGAAGCAACAAGTTTTTGGATATCGGTTTAACTATATAGTTTGCTCTTGATTTTATCAGAAGCTCCAACTAGAGTAAAATCTAAATAATTTCTCTGTCTCTTATCATATTCCATTGTGAATTTTAGGCCCACTTTATTTTCATTCAGATATTCAACAAAAAGGAGTGCTTCCTCCTCTGTGCCTGTCCATATAAAGATCAGGTCATATTTAAATCTTTTATAGACCTTAATAGATGACCTGTACGGATTATTATCTCAAAACATGTGTTTGGCCTCCCACCAACCTAAAAATAGGTTGGCTTAGGATGTGTCAAATTTGGACCACATCGCCGTCCCACATCTCTGGAGATAAAACTGCCCTTCAAAACTCTTGTTGATCCACGGAAAAATCAGTATCTGTATACAAAAAACTTTCAATAGCTTATAGCTCAAATTTATGAGGGATAGTAGAATAAAGGGAGTCATCCATATTGTGGTTCCCAGTTAATATCTTGCACTAATCTTAAAAGGTGCTTAGTGTCCCTCAAATAACTCCTTCGTCTACTGACCAATGGTTGAATGACGAGTTAACCCATTTAAACAATGGTTCCAATAAGGACCCAACTCCTGATACTATAGGCCTTCCTCTTATATTGTCTAGAGATTTGTGGACTTTAGGTAAATGGTGGAAGA
This sequence comes from Bombina bombina, assembly GCF_027579735.1. NCBI lineage: Eukaryota > Metazoa > Chordata > Amphibia > Anura > Bombinatoridae > Bombina > Bombina bombina. The sequence continues at coordinate 552,365,885 of NC_069505.1, read as the reverse complement.
GGAGGATTCTCGGGTACTGTACATATAAAAATTCAGCTGTTTTTTGATCTATGTATCCTTTTTCCACTCCTTCGTCCACCATTGACCTCACTTGCTGTTGATACATCACTGTCGGGCTATTTTTTAATTTAATGTATGTATTGGTATCATTTAATTGATCCAGAGCCTCACTAACATAATCCTCCTTAAGGAGCACTACTGTGTTTCCTCCTTTGTTCGATCTTATTATAACCAAATTGGTTTTATCTTTCAGAGATGCAGTTGCTTTCTTCAAAACCTTACTCTTATTACAATTATCAGTATGTAATCCTGTACTTAACTTGGTTAATTGTTTCTCTACAGTTTTATGGAATATCTCTACAACAGTACCTCTGCTCTGTATTGAGTAGAATGATGATTTAATCAAAAAAGTTTGTGTTATTTTATTATCACTGAATTCTTTATTTATTACAGGAATTTCAGTAGTGGCATCTCCCTCTGCAAGATCCACCAGATCCCTAAGGCAACATTGATCCTCAAAATTGAGATTAAAATTTAGCTTCAGATTTTCGTTATTATCTGTGGAAAGAACTCCTAAACTATTTTCAATGTCACTAGGTCCAATGCCATCTTCCAGAGGTGCATCTGTGTGATAATGACGTTTTAATGTAAGATTCCTTACAAATCTTTTTAAGTCAATGAGGGTGTCAAATAACTTAAAATCATTAGATGGTACAAAACCTAAGCCTAGATTGAGTACTTTGTATTCATCCAAGGTTAATGTCTGACCTGAAGCATTAATAACATTTCCTACTAGATGTATCTATTTTTCTTTAGGGGTAACTAAATATTCAGATTGAATCACTGCTTCTGAGTTCTCAACTAATATCTCTTCCTGCCTCTCGGCTCTCTCTGTTCTCTTCTTACCCACCCCCCCACCCCCACTTTGTTTCCTTCCCTATCTAGGTAAAAAAGCTGGTTGTAGTTCCTGGATTGAAACGCTCTTTCTGTCTACAAACATAGACCTGGCCTTTCTTGTAATCATCTGAATCTTTTAGATATTTATTGTGTTTCACTTCTAGGATTTCGGATTTTATTTCCTCCACAGTAGTCTTCAATATCACATCAATGTCTTTATCAAATGGATGTGCTGTGTAAGTGTCAAGATTTATCTGCATATCCACAATTTTATCCCGTACTGTGGCCAGCTCTTTAGTCTTATATTTAATAATAAGGAGTAATAGCCTGATGGAACATTAGTGTAGAACTTCATTCCACTCATTGATGAAATCCTGGTCACTGGCCTCAAAGGTAGGATATTTATTCATCCTAAGAACCCTAGGAATCATCTTAAGTGAGTGGTATCGTTCTAAAGACCATTTGTCAAGTTTGAGCCTTGTCTCCTTTAATTGTAAAACTGCCATGTCATAGAACAAATCTCCTAATGTTGAATTTGTTCTACTAAGGGAAAATACATTTTCAAACTCTAAGCTCGTAAGCTCTTTATCAAAGGCATTGTCCAAAGAGTAATAACCGTGTACTCCCCTTTGCACTTCCCTTATGCACACTGAAAAAGAAATATATATATATATTCCAAAAAGGAAAAAACAGTCTGAAAAAAACAATCTGTCTACGTGTTTTATGTTGCTTACACCTAGGTACTATGACCCAATTATGTGATATTGAATAGAATGTAGCTGTAATAATAGTAGTATTCAGGCACTTTTATGTAATAAGTATAGCAGAACTCCACTCATCGAAGCAAGTGGTATGTAAACAAACACAACAAAGGAAACAGTGTCCCGCTTTTACTCAGAGTGTGGATGTATAGTTGTATCACCAGCACTATAAACAAGGGCTGTTAGCTGTTCTGGACATACCTGTATATCCAACAAGCAAAACCCCAAAAAAACAACCAATTCACTGATCATAACAGTAGCAGGCATATAATCTTCCGCTAACAGCTTAATAGAAGTGTACTTACAATCTCAGTTAAGACCGGCGTGCCCCCTTCAGTCATTGGACAACTACACAGCTTGGAGTCTTCGCTCCTACTCCATACCCACAAGCCACCTTTCAGCTATTGCTGAACTCCCAACACCTGTGATAAGCCCTTTGGAAAACTTTGATGATAGTTCAACAATGGAGAACAAAAAACATCCATGGGTGTTATTCACTTAGAACTCCGTATGCCAGGTTGAAAAATGGATTGAACAAACCTGTTTGGTATTTAATGTCTGACTTGCTGTCCCTCACATCAATCATTTAGCAATGCTCTTTCAGGATTGGGCAGAGGAAGTTGTACACATGAATTGTCAGACCCTCAATAAATCACTGCAAATGAATGAGATGATTTGTCAAATGATATCAACTCCTTTCCCCTTTACTGTGTTCTCTCCACCTTTTGTTAGGTGCTGAATGTCCCAAACAAAAAATGAAACAAATACAACTAGCAAACATAAAAATTGTCTTTACTCTCCCCTTTAAAGTCTCCGGTCCATTTGTCTAGTCATTATGTGGATGGATGGGCCATAATTCGGACCAATACGTATTCTTTAGAAGACGAATACATACAGTATGTCTAATATATGCATAAAACAACAATATGTGGGGTTTCTTCTTTTTTTTATATATAAAACAAGCTTTATTAATTCATAAAAGAATTGTGTGTACAAAGGGGAAGCATATACAACAATACAATATCTTTGCTCAGTACATAATGCTGCATGGACAGTTCAACAGTAACACATAAGTAACAAAAAATCTTAGTCATCTGTGATCTACCTTCCCCAACACATCGCTCCTTACTTTATTATATACCAAGCTTGCCATATTTTTCAATTTTTTCTTTTCACCAAACAAAACTGCAATTAACATAAAGTTGTGTGTCAAAAAAAAAAAAAATTAATAAGGAAGGGGAGAAGAAGAGGGGCCTGGGGGGTGGAAGAAAGAGGGAGTAGGGGGGCTTCCATCACATTATGCCTCTCCTCTTCCAGGTATATCTACATGCCAGTACCCTTCCATGTGGCCAGCATCATTTCATGGGTAGCTATCTGGTTAATTTTGTAATAGTGGAACCTTTCCAGCAGAAGTAGGTCATCAACTACACAGACCCATTCTTCCACTGTTGGGACAACTCCTGATTTTCATTTTCTAGGGATCAATTTCTTAGCTCCTGTGAGCATTAACAGCATGAGGGCCCATTTATGTGCCACTTTGAGTTCGGGCAGATGAAAAAGAAGGGTCGCCTCCGGAGTATTTGGGATGATAATTTGCAAATTGTCTGACATTAGACTTGTCACTCTGCTCCAATATTCTTTTAATTTTGGACAGGTCCACCATATGTGCAGGAGCATGCCGTGTTCTCCACACTCTCTCCAGCACATAGGGCTAGCAGTTTGATAGCATCTATGTAATCTAGTTGGCGTTAGGTACCACCTACATGTAAGTTTCAAATGTATTTATTTAACATTGGCGGAGATTGATGAACGCTTTGCTAGCTCAAAGGACCTAGTCCAGGTGTCATGGTCTATATCTCTATTTAGGTCTTTACACCAGGCTATAGTGTAAGAGGGTAAAGGCATGTCAGGGGGCATGAGCAGAAGTTTATAAATTAAAGATATTAGGCGTCTTATTGGTTTGCTTGCTGTGCATATATGTTCGAAGGCAGTGAGTTCTCTCATAAAGTGTTCCCTATGCTTATGATGTGTAAGGTAGTGCTGAAGCTGGTTGTATCTCATCCAGGAGTGTTAGGTTCCTCCATATTTCTCAGCCATATCCTGGTGGGATAGTAATTTCCCTCCCGCCATTGCAAAATGCAATGAGCCTTCGCGGAGACTGTAAGGCTCACTCATGCATGTGCCAGGTTGAAAAAATGGTAGGTCCGGTTTTAAATAATAGGTAGTAGGGGTGAATATCTGGAAGATATATGTGTGGTAGTATTAACTGATCTGTACCACTCTCTAAGTGTTTCAGCTATAATAGTGTACCTATTAATGGTCTTTGGGCGTTGTGCCGGTGGCGTGAAAACCAATACGCACACATTGTTAAGGTGGAGGATTTGCCCATCCAGTCGCACCCACGCTTTATGGGTTGAATTATGGGCCCATTCTATAATTCGTTGCAGAAATATTGCTTGCCTGTATATTGCTAATTCGGGGAAACCCAACCCACCTCGATCCCTTGGCATGTATAGTGTCTTTCTTGAGATACGTGGTTTTATATTATTCCATATAAACTGCTCTAGTATTTTTTGTAGTTGTGGAAGAAAGTCCTTGGGGAGCGGTATTGGGAGTGCTTGTAGCATGTATAATATGCGAGGCAAAATATTCATTTTAATTACCCCAATTTTTCCCAACCAAGATATGGGTTTGTTCTTCCAGGAGGAAAGATCCCTTATTATTTCTTCTTTCAATTTAAGGTGGTTAAATTTAAAGAGGTCCTGAGGATCTTTCGTGAGGTATATTCCCAAATACTTCAGTTGTGTGTTAGCAATAGGTATCCTATGAATATCTCTCAGAGTTTCTATCTGCACTTTGGGGGCGGTTATATTGAGAATTTCGGATTTCAAAATATTAAGATGAAAATTGGATAGGGAGCCATATTCGTCTATCTCCCTAAGGAGCTCTGGTATTGATACGTCTACATTGGTTAGAGTATATAATATATCATCAGCGTATAACGCTTGCTTATATTCGGTCCCCTTCAATTCAATACCAGTGATGTAAGGGTTGTTGTGGATTTTTTGGGCCACGGCTTCTATCGATAGGGCAAACAGTAGTGGGGAAAGGGGGCACCCCTGTCTTGTCCCGTTTGAGATATTAAATGTATCTGAGAGTGTTCCATTCACTCTGACACGTGCATTTGGTCTAGAATACAGAGAGAATGCCATATTTGTAAATGCAGTACCAAAATTCACAGCCCTCAACACCCGACGCAGAAAAAGCCAGTCGACACAGTCGAAGGCCTTCTCCGCATTGGTCGAGAAAAGTGCCATTGGCAGACCTTCGCTACGGGCATATTGTATAAGTTGTAGGACTTTTAGACTGTTAAAGAGCTGAAGCATCATTGGAGCCAGTGACTTAAAGAATATTTTATAATATTTAATTGTGAGCCCGTGTGGGCCTGGACTTTTACCATTTGGGAGATCTTTAATTGCTTGCGAGAGCTCATCAATGGATATAGGTAAATCTAATCTGTCGGAGTCTGCTTTTTTTAAGCCTGGCAAGTTAAGGGAAGCCAAGTAGGTGTCTATGGATTTTTGCTTGGTTAGGGATTGTGTTTGTGTGCTAACATCCTTGTTTATATTGTATAGTGTTTTATAGTATGTGCTGAAGGCGTTAGCTATCTGTTTGTTGCCTTTTAGGTTAGTGCCTTCCTTATCCGTGATACTGTATATGTGCGATCTGAGTTGCTGTCTGCAAATGGATCTGGCCAGCAGCTTCCCGGGTCTATTACCACTTTCATGATATTGCTGTTTAATTGATAGCATTCTACTTTGGTAGGCCTCAGCTAGATGTTGTTTAAGGTCCGCTCTGGCGTGTGATAAGCTTTGTTTAATGTTTGTATCTGAGGTGTTTAGTTTATGCAGGGATTCTAACCTAGCTACCTCATCTAACAGAGATTTGTGTTTGGGCCTATATTGTTTTCGCAGTCTAGCTGTGTGTTTGATGATTTCGCACTGTATGACACATTTATGTGCCTCCCATGTATTAGGCGAGGTGTGTTCAGGGATGTTGTGCATAAAGTAGTCAGTCAATGATTTTTGCAGTTCGTTTTTAATAAGTGGTTTGTCAAGGAGGGAGTCGTCTAGTCTCCAGATGTAGGAAGTAGGTGGGACGTCAGGCCAATATATCTCACAGGTGACTGGGGCATGGTCTGACCATGTGATGAGTCCAATTTTACAATTGCCAACCATGTCCAGACCCACCGAGTCCGTAAATATATAGTCGATGCGTGAATATTTGTTACATGGGGGCGAATAATAAGTAAAGTCTCTAGATGTCGGATGTACAACATGCCAGGTATCATGCAAAGTCAGATCAAAAAGTGTTGTTTTAAGAGATTTAAGTGTTCTACCATCAACACTAGAAGTTTCATTAGAAGTGTCAATCTGCGGTTCAAGTGGGACATTGAGGTCACCTGCCATAAACACTGGTCCCTTTGCGTAGTCTAGAAGTGTTTTGGAGAGTCGCTTAATAAATAGATGTTGATTAATGTTCGGCGCGTACATCGATATGAGTGTTATTGGGTGTTCGTACAGTGTACCTATTAACATTATATAGCACCCCTCTGAATCTTTTTCTGGGTGCTTGAGTTTAAAGGGGACCGAGTAATGAATCAGGATTCCCACTCCACATCTTTTTGATGAACCTGATGCTAGGTATGCTGTAGGATATTGTGTGTTATGCCATCTAGGTTCTCGTCCCTTTCGAAAGTTTGTTTCCTGTAGGAATAGAACATGGCTGTGTAAACTTTTGAGATCTCGGAAAGTGATGGATCTCTTTCCTGGGCTGTTTAGGCCCTTGGCATTAATTGTGGTGAAGGTAAGGCTATTTGCTTATGTGATCAGTCATTTTGTCAATGGGGAGGGCTCTAGGGGAGAACTAGGAGTGTGAGGAGAAGGGAAAGAAAAAAAAAAACCCTGCTTTAGGGTTTAGCAGATAATAATACTAAAATTGTCGCCCTTCACACTAGGCGGCTAAATAGTACAGTATGATTTAGTTAAAATATTCACTAAATACTCTGAAAACAGTTTTATCAGGTATTATATTATAACAATATAACCTAAGAACAAAATCCTGTAAAGGAAAAAAGAAAGAAACTTACAAAAGAACAACACAGAGGGTAGTAATCCAAGAGAACAAGAGACACAATAAGATATAACTGTCCCAGCGAATCCCAATGAGGAATCCCTGGCATTTAGAAGGCCAAGGAGGCCTAGCTATGCAAAAGAGGGGGGTTAATCTGGTTAATAAGGAGGGGGGGGAGCTTCTATAGAGAGGAAGGACCCAGTGGGGCACATCCATCTCCAGTCATCCCAGGAGCACTGTACTGTGCTCGCCGGCCGTGTATGACTAGTGAGCGTTCAACTTATTATTGATTGGTTACACGCCTACTTGGCTCACTAGGGCTTTTTTTTTTTTTCTTTCTCGGGTCACGACCCTTTATTTGGTGCTACAGGAAGTGTTTCAAAAGCATTATGTAAATGCGCAGGTTTGCAACTGTAAACTTAGCGAATATTGCTCTCCATAGTTTAGAAAGGTATGAGCAGCAAGCATAACTCACACAAGGAGTTCGTTTTACCTCGGGGAAAGCATCTGCTGTCGTGTAATCCTAGTGAGCTGCTGCCTATATGAGCATAAGGGTGTTGTGATTGAGTAGCGTGGTATGTGGTAAATAATGTGATATTGAGTAGATACAGAAAGTGAATCTTGGTATAGAAACATAAAACAGTGTCATTTTAACAGTGATATAACTATCCCATTAATAACTGACTGTTATCTGTATATTTAGTTCAAGTTAATGGGTAGAGGCAATACCCCACCCTAATTTAGGAAATATTGCTATTACGTTAATTTCTCTTGCTACATTAGGTCTTCGGAAGCATCATAATGAGTACACATAACAGCATCATACCAACTATAACATGACAATCTTAACTATAACTGACCGTTACCTGCATATTTAAGTCAAGGCAATGGGTAGAAGTGATGCCTAACCCTAATCTAGGGAGTAAAGTTATTAAGGCAGTGTCTTTGGATGTTGAAGACCTTCATAAGGCATGCTGACTTTTCTTCTAACAGCAGATCCAGCTGTTTTGCCTTCTTCCTCCTCTCCCTGCTTGGGGTCTGAGCAAACAATCCATGGGGAAGTGGCCCAGTGTCTACTTGTTAGGGCACAGACGAGCCTTGTAAGTCTGTCATGCTTATGGTTTATTAGGTGCGGGTATCTGACATTGCTCCCCCGAGATGTTCCGGAAGTTTCCAATTCAGAATTGGCCCTGTTGCGGGGTTGATGCTCCTCAGCTCCTGGGTCCTGCAGAAAAGCTTGGATGTCAGTTCCTGGCCTGTAGACCAAAGTCTTATTGTTATGTGTGGCAATTAAAGACACTGGGAATCCCCAGCGGTATTGGATCTTGCGATTTCGTAGTTGAGTAGTGATGTGTGCGAGATTGCGCCTTTTCTGCAGCGTTACAGGCGATAGATCTGAGAACAATTGTATTTCAATGCCCGCATGGTGTATAGGATTCTTGGCCCATGCACAACGCAAAAGCTCCTCTTTGTCCTTGAAATTAAGGAATTTAATTATAATGTCCCATGGGGGAGCTTTGGGAGGGGGCTTGGGCCTCAAGGCCCTGTGTGCTCGCTCCATTAATACCTCTGCCGTTGAAGGTGTTCCTTTTATGGTTCTGAACAAACTTTGCAGGTAGCCTTCTATAGCAGGGGGGTGCACCGATTCAGGAACCCCTCTGACTCGTAAATTATTTCGGCGCCCCCTATTATCTAGATCTTCTAGTTTGTCCGATAGAGATTGTATGACTATCTGTTGTTCCTGTAATTTAGAAGTGTTGTCAGGTACTTTAGTTTCCATGGAGGCCTGAGCTTCCTCTGTCATTGCAACTCTGCTGTCAAGGGTGTTGATGTCCTTGCGAAGATCTTGAAATAAGCTACGCATCTCATGCAACACATTCGGAATATCCTCTTTGGATGAGAGATGCTGCAGGTCCCCCTTGGTAATATTACTTTGCAATTGGGCTTCTAAAGTAGGAGCAATTGCCGAGTCCACAGGCAAGGAGGTATCCATAGTTCCCCTGTCCAGGGTTGCTGGTGGCTCTATAGGTTTTAAATATTTGTTCAGGGGTTTTTGTGTTTTCTGGGAGCTCCTCTTGTTAACTTTACTCTGACTTTTGTTAGGCATTCCCTATCAGATAGGGTAGTAACTTTTGTTTATAGTGAGTCCAACTTGGTAGTAAATATATGATAGCCAGGAGGGCTGGAGCGTGATGTATGCTTTCAGAATATAACCTGCTGCGTGTACTGGTATTGTAACACTTACGCCATATTCTTTGTTCACCCCTGTGTGATTATAATGATCGTATCATTTAAACGCAAGGGCCAACAATGTTGCCTTCCAACCACCATGCGAACCCCTATATAGATCCGCAATTTTTCCAGCGTTTACATATAGTCAGCCTTATTACTGTTTGCAAGAAGGCTGCGTGTGTCGCACTTACTGGATTCCCAGCCGCTCAACAGCCGTCTCTGCATGCTGCTCCTTAGGTCTCCACAACCAGGCGATAGTCGGTACGTTACCACGGTAATGTCATGTGGTTAAGATTTTGTCTTAGTACCGTAGTTTTGTCCACTTCCGCCTGCTCGCTCCGACCAACAGCTTTCCACTTCTCTTGATCCGATTTGCTTGTTGGATCTCCCACGGTGCTGCACAGGCCAGACCTCTCCGAGCGGCGACAAATCTCTGCTTTGGTGCGCTTGAAGCCCTCAACTGACAGGGTCGGGTGTGCGCCCGGGCTCTTGTTACTGTTTCCCCACTACTTATAAATAATTTTAAGGGGTCTCCTAGGTCATGGGTGTGTGTCGCTATATCTCTGGGATTTGGAGCTAATCTAAGATGCGGCCATTTGCCTGCGTGGCCAAGCTCCGCCCCTATGTGGGGTTTCTTACCTAGAGTAGAGCTTAAATGTGAGCAGCATCTAAAACGGCAAAACAGCTCAGAACAGGGGTGAAAATGGCTTAACAGTTAATGTGCTAATATCAAAATTAGTAGACCTTTATTTATTCACAAACTATGGTTGAAAGCATTAGATATTAGCTTAAGGGCACTATCAATACAATAAATAAATTATGAGGCATTCAGTGGTCACATGGCTTTTTGTGATGACATGATGTGACCAGAAGCATATTGACAAGTCAGGCAAATCGGCTCTTGTCTGAGGGCCCAGCATCTTATGGGGCCCCCAGCATCATACGGCAGCAGGATTTTTTTTATTTATTTATTTAAATGTAATAATATTTGTTTTTTTATTTTTTTCCCCACTTTGGCATGGAAATGGTTTTTCAAGAGGTAAATAGTTTTGAAATATAATTTTAGAAAAATCATGATAAATTATACATCAAAAAGTGTTTTGGGTGGACTGCTTAACACATGGTGGTAGTGTCTTAATGTCCTTAGAAAACCTAATTTGATATTTCAAATCATAGCTACCAGCTTATATCTTGATTCCATTGGCTGCAATTTCTTACAGCTTAAAGGGATTCAGATACCAATTGCAATTTTAAGAGATTTTTTTATTTTACGTAATTCTATTATCAAATTTACTTCTATTGTCCAATTTGCCATACTATATCTGTTTTCTCCCTACATGTAACTTTGTACTTTTGATACGTTATTGGTATATAGTTCACATTGATTTTTTTTTTATATATACAATTGCCTTTCCTTTATCATCACAGAAAACTTTCTCAAAAGCTCAATAAACATTGTTCATTGTCCTTTAGGCAAAAAACAGATAATTCTCCAATCTCTTTGATATATGTAGATTGATTTTTTTTCCTTCTAATCTATTTTGCTTTCATTGGTCATTCTCCCCTCCCCCCCCCCCCCCACAACATATGAACTTCTTCACTGCATTTTTGACCTCCTTATTTCTCAAACTATATATAAAAGGATTGAGCATAGGAGTAAGGACAGTGTAGAGCATACTGACCACACGATCATACACTGGTGAGAAGAGGGAGCTTGGACGAAAATACATAAATATGACAGAGCTGTAAAGGATAATGACTAACGTGAGATGGGAGGAGCAAGTTGAAAAAGTCTTTTTTCTACCGGAGGTTGTGTGCAACCTCAACACAGCCCTTATGATGAATGTGTAAGATGTTAGGATAAAAAACATTGGACTCATAATAATAATTGATCCTTCAACAAATATAAACATCTCAATAACAGAGGTATCTGTGCAAGAAATCATCAGCAGGGCAGGTCCATCACAGAAAAAGTGGTGGACAACAGAATCGCAATAAACCAAAGAGGAGAACATAACTGTATACAACAATGAGTGGAGGCAAACAATAACCCATGATGAATTGACTAGACTAATGCACATCCTTTTGCTCATTATGGTTGAGTAACGCAATGGTTGGCAGATTGCTGCATATCTGTCCAATGACATGATAGCCAGAAGAAAGCTGTCCATGTTTGCAACAGCAATAAAGAAAAACAGTTGTACAAAGCAGCCATGGAAGGGAATAGAGTTATTTTTTGAAAGGAGGCCAGACAAAACTCTTGGAATGGTGATGGAAATTAGGCAAACATCAATCATAGAGAGATTTCCAAGCAAAAAGTACATGGGTGTGTGGAGTTGACTTTTTGCTATAATAAGAACAGTCATGAATGAATTCCCCATTAAACATAGACAATATGCAATCAGTAGGAAGGAAAAGAGAGGGAGGCGCAAAGATGGTTCTTCCGAAAGACCAAGAAGTGTGAAAGTAGCATATGTATGGTTTATAGTCTCCATATTTACTAAATTAAATGTTCAGTAGAAGAAAGTCATGTTGGATGATGATAAAGGACTTAAAGATCAACCCATACACAAAAAAACATTTTTATGGAAAATTTCTATCCAGGTTATTAAAAAATTAATTATTTTTGAACTATATAGAAAAGTATAAAATCGGAAAATCTGAATACACATGGTCCATCTTCTTGTGAATCAATTCAGACAGTTTAAATGAGACATATCAATTATAAAATAATGCACCAGTCAGTAACTCTATGTTCTCCGCATTTAGCACCAATGACCTGCAGATAATGAAAAGCATACCATGTATTATTCTGTCACTTTATATAAGGAAAGTTCCTAGTATATTACTATATATGCAATTTAAATGTTTTATTGTAATTGTATTAATTAAGCATATCTTATCCCCAAGGTAATTTTATGCTCAAACTTTTAATTGTAAATGCTAAACGTCTAATCGTAAACGGTGCAACTAATAAATAATACTTTTTATTTTCAGTTAAATATTTTTGATAATGTAATATTGAGTAGGGAAATATTACATTTAGACAATGATCTACAAAATATGATATTTTGAAGTCAAATTGGAAATTGTGATATTTTGATGCTGGAGGAGAAATTATATTTTAGAAGAATACAGAAATTCAATGCCATAAACTATTTATTAGTTAGACTTTGTATAAATATTTTTGTCAATATTACAGCAGATTCTATTTAAACAAACAAAAATATGTTAGGCTTTTCATACACCTAGATTTAGAGTTTGGCGTTAGCCGTCAAAAAGAGGCGTTAAGGGGTCCTAACGCTGCTGTTGGCCGCCCGGTGGTATTTAGAGTCAGGCAGGAAAGGGTCTAACGCTCACTTCCCTACCGCGATTCCAGGCTACCGCAGATCCCCTTACGCCAATTGCGTATCCTATCTTTTCAATGGGATCTGCCTAACGCTGGTATTTGGAGTCTTGGGAGAAGTGAGTGGTAGAGCTTCTACAGACAAGACTCCTACCTCCAAAAAAATTCAGTAGTTAAGAGCTTTATTGGCTAACGCGGGAATATAAAGCTCTTAACTACTGTGCTACAAAGTACACTAACACCTATAAACTACCTATGTACCCCTAAACCGAGGCCCCCCCATATCGCCGCCACTATAATAAAAAATTGTAACCCCTAATCTGCCGACCGGAAACCGCCGCCACCTACATTATCCCTATGAACCCCTAATCTGCTGCCCCTAACATCACCGACCCCTATATTATATTTATTAACCCCTAATCTGCCCCCCCCAACGTCGCCGCTACCTAACTACAATTATTAACCCCTAATCTGCCGACCGGACATCGCCGCCACTATAATTAATGTATTAACCCCTAAACCACCGCACTCCCGCCTCGCAAACACTAGAATAAATAGTATTAACCCCTAATCTGCCCTCCCTAACATCGCCGCCACCTACCTACAATTATTATCCCCTAATCTCCTGTCCGCAACGTCGCCGCTACTATAATAAATTTATTAACCCCTAAACCTAAGTCTAACCCTAACACCCCTCTAAGTAAAATATAATTTAAATGAAACGAAATAATATTCCTAAAATTAACTAAATTAATCCTATTTAAAAATAAATACTTACCTATCAAATAAACCCTAATATAGCTACAATATAACTAATAATTACATTGTAGCTATTTTAGGATTTATATTTATTTTACAGGCAACTTTGTATTTATTTTAACTAGGTACAATAGCTATTAAATAGTTAATAACTATTTAATAGCTACCTAGTTAAAATAAGTACAAAATTACCTGTAAAATAAATCCTAACCTAAGTTTCAAATACACCTAACACTACACTATGAATAAATTAATTAAATTACCTACAATTACCTAAAATAAAATACAATAAAATAAACTATTCTATAATAAAAAAAAACAAACACTAAATTACAAAATATAAAAAAGAATTACAAGAAGTTTAAACTAATTACACCTAATCTAAGCCCCCTAATAAAATAAAAAAGCCCCCCAAAATAAAAAATTCCCTACCCTATTCTAAACTACAAAAGTAATCAGCTCTTTTACCAGCCCTTGTAATTAGTTTAAACTTTTTGTAATTCTTTTTTATTTTTTGCAATTTAGTGTTTGTGCTTTTGTATTATAGAATAGTTTATTTTATTGTATTTTATTTTAGGTAATTGTAGGTAATTTATTTAATTAATTTATTGATAGTGTAGTGTTAGGTGTATTTGTAACTTAGGTTAGGATTTATTTTACAGGTAATTTTGTACTTATTTTAACTAGGTAGCTATTAAATAGTAAGGGAAAACACACAGATCTAAGTGCAGATTAAAAACACCTTTTCACTTTAATCAAAACAATAAAAACATCAGGATGTACACTTACAAGCTTCACCCTCAAACATATGAGGTATGTGCTGACACTCTGTATAAGTTGTCCAAAACACGGATGAACTGGATACTGTATGTTCAAAAGTGTTTGTGTCCCACTACAAGACAGCCACTGAGCCCACTGTGAATGTATAGCTGTCCGGGGTAAGTATGTCCCTTTATAACTTATAAATAGCACTGAGAATCAAAGTCCCAATATCACAGTGCAGATACAGGTAGGGCCGTGATGCAACTCAAGGAAACAAACTGTAAACGTTGGGAGGCGGTAGATACAGTGGCAGCTATCCTATGATAGTAGCCGGCTAAAGGAAACGCCGCTGCACACAATGCTAACCTGATCCTCCGTCAAAGAGATGGGCGTGGCCTTACGCGTTTCGCTGGGCTCCTCCCAGCTTCGTCAGAGGCAATGCCCATCTACTCTACTGACGTGTCTTATATGGGGAGTGCTGAAATGTTTCTTAGCCAATGATGGCTTCCCTTAGGTGACACACCCTCCATACATAGTAACTGGTGACGGACCTGAACAGAATATACAAATTATACATAGGACATTAAAGGACCGTATTTTGCATATGCGGGGGTATCAATTTAAAAACAAGCCATAAGACTTCTATAATGGCTATAAACATATATCCACTTATAAAACATATATGAAACATAGCTAGCAAAACACATCAAAGTTAAAATAAAAACATAAATATCAAAAATGAGAACAATAAAACATAAAAAAAAATTTTGTTATAAAAAAGAGAGACATGTTTATCTCAAATACCTAAAAGAAAGCCTCTCACTATGATACATGTATAACAAGCTCAAAAATAAACTGCTTATAATATGAGAGATGATCTGTGCAGGCAAAAAGTACACTTCTACTAGGTGTCCAAAAATGCCACTAGATCAATATCACGGTTAAGACCGTCTGGACCCATAGACCCCAGTCTATGGATCCAATATGTCTCCCGTTTCCTCAGCTCAAGGAGGCGATCCCCTCCCCTCACTCTGTTCCTGATATGTTCAATAGCAACTACGGTTAACCCTGCACTGTCCCTATTGTGACAATCCAAAAAATGTGCTGATAGCCCATGACTATCTAGCCCATTTTCTATATTCCTGAGGTGCTCCCCGAACCTCGTTTTTATCTGGCGTTTCGTACGCCCAACGTAAATTTTGTCGCAGGAGCACCTCAGGAGATATACCACATAGCTAGTTTTACATGTCATTAAACTTTTTATTTTATATTCATTGTCGTTTCTTAGGATCCCAAAAGTTTTATTATGTGGATCTTGGTGAGCGCAGCATTTGCAGTTTTTTCTGCCACATTTGAAAAAGCCGTATGTGTGTCTCTGTAGCCATGGATCCTTACCAGCAGGTCTCAACATACTTGGGCTGATCTTATTCTTAATGTTGATATTTCTCTTAAAAACTACCTGACCTTGTTCATTAATAGAATCCGTCAAAATTGGGTCCTGCATAAGTATGGGCCAGTGTCTTTTTATTGCTTTCTCTATCTCTCTAGAGGCTCTATTGTACCTAGTGACCAGTTGTATATTCCTTTTTTCCTTTTTCTTCCTTGTTTATTCTTTGATGCATATAGTTGTTTTGTTTTTTCACACACTACCTTCCCTTTCACAAGTGTGTTCCTATACATCTTACCTACCCTTTCCTGAGTGTCCACTAGCATTGCTTCAGGATAGCCTTTTGCCAAAAATCTGTTTTTAATTATTTCTGCTTCTCGTAGGAAATCAGTATCTTTGGCACAATTTCGCCTGGCCCTCTGAAACTGTCCAAAAGGGATGTTTCTTTTCCATTTATCGTGGTGCCCACTATGGGCATGTAAATACCCATTGGTGTCTGTGGGCTTTCTATATAGACTGGTGTATATACTTGATCCCTTTTTTTATTAGTTCTAGATCAAGAAACGTGACTTTTTCAAAATTAAACTCCATGGTAAATTTCAGATTCATTACATTCTTGTTTACATATTCCAGGAACAGTCTAATTCCTTCAACAGGGCCCTGCCACACTATCAGAATGTCATCTATGTATCGATGCCATCTTATTATGTGGTGTTTATATGGGTTCTCCTTATTAAAAATGAACAGGTCCTCCCACCACCCCATGTAGAGGTTCGCAAAATTGGGGGCGAATTTGGTCCCCATTGCGGTCCCTCTTTTTTGTAGGAGGTACCTGTTTTCGAATAAGAAATAGTTCCTGGTCAGAATGAAATCCATTGCTGACTCTAAGAAACTACTCTGTATTCCATTTATATATCCACTTTTCTCCAGGAAGTATTTTACAGCTGTTATACCTAGAGAATGTGGGATGGATGTGTACAATGCGCACACATCCATCGTTTTCCATATGTAATCCTCTTTCCACTCCAAACTCTCAACCAGCTCTAGTAAGTGTGGTGTATCCCTCACGTAGGACCTTAAACAGGGTACCATGGGTTTCAGTATGATGTCCACATACTCAGACAACCTGGTGGTGAGTCCCCCTATCCCCGATACAATAGGCCTACCTGGAGGATCGGTAAGGCCTTTATGAATCTTTGGTAAATGATAAAATATCGGTAGGACAGGGTTCTCCACCACCAGGTAGTCAAATTCAGTTTTAGTTAAAACACCTTTCTTTTTACCATCTCTAATAAGATTCTCATATTCATTCAAAAATATCTTAGTGGGATTTTTTATCTAGAGTACAGTAAGTATCTGTATCTGACAAAAGGCGAACTGCTTCCTTAATGTACTCCTGTCTACTTTGTACCACAATACCGCCGCCTTTATCGGCGTTGTGAATGATGATACTTCTATCTTCACTAAGACTTTTAAGAGCACATAATTCCGATCTGGAAAGGTTGCCCTTCCCATATTGCAATCGTTTCTTATTGTCAATCTTGTTTTTATTACAGATTTCTCTAATTTCTTTATCCATTAGAGATTCAAAAACTGGTATACAGTAACCCTTAGACTGTGTTGGATAAAACAAGGATTTTTTCTTTAATGAACTATGGTTCATAGGTATAGTTTTAGCTTCATTCTCTAAATCTTGTAAAATCTCAAGTACTTCTCCCTCATTAATTTCATTTAAAACATGATTCTCTAATTCCAGACTTTCCAGGACTAAAAGGGATTCATCCCCCTGTTTATCACCTTCATTACCTATACGTTGACCTTCCTTTAGTTGGAAGTGTCTGGTGAGTGTGAGCTTCCTCACTAACTTTTTCAAATCAATGAATAATTCAAAATCATTCAGGACCATATCTGGTGAGAAGGAGAGTCCTTTTTCTAGGAGTTTCTCTTCCTCCCTGGTCAGCACTCTTTCTGAAATGTTAAAAATCTTCTGTCCATGTGCTTTCAGTATTGCTTGTCTCTCCCTTTTTTGTTCTTTGATTCGACATACCACCCCTCCTCTACATCCCCTTCTTCGTACTCTATTCCTCTTTTGGGATTTCTGTTCCCCTCATGTGGTGGGTCTCTGGGGTGTATGTCTAAAAAACGGTCCTGTACTTGGTCTCTTCTGAATGGAAAGTATCCCCCCATATCTTTTGTTTGATCTCTATTTTGGTTCTTATTGGGGCCATTCTCACCCTTTTTGTGATTATTATTCCCCCAGGTATTTTTATTATTTTTATTATTGTTACTTTGAGGGTAATTCCCCTCTTGAGTCCTCTCTTTTGGTATAGCCCCCATATTTTTTGGGCTATTCCTATTAGACCCAAACCTATTTCTCCAAATTCCACTCTGAGGACTATCTCTCCACTCATTACCTTTAGAGTTCTGTCCCCTATATGTGTCATGGGTGTCTCTATCTTTTTTCTGGTCACTTTTCATCTGGTTCCTATTTTTATTATTATAATTATTTTTACGCTGTTGTTTTGGTTGTCCATTAATGTGAAAATGTCTACTGTCAAAGGGTCTATTCGAATCATCCCCTCTCTCTGTTTCTCCCTGTCCTGTAACCTCAGAATTTGTTTGTACATTTTGACTTTCTTGTTCTTGTCCACCATACAGGGCATGATATAATTTTTTCTTTTTCTTTTTTATAAGTTCAGACTCAAAATGTTTCAGGGATGTACGGTTCCTATTATCTAATTCAATATATAGCACATCGTCCTTATATTCATTAATAATTGTTTCAATCTGGCTAATCTCCTCAATCAGTTTCTGTACCTTTTTGTCCCTGTACTTTTTTAAGATGGATATAAACTTCCTGGAACATTCATCCATTGCTTCCTCCCACTCACTGTGATATTCGACTTCATCTAACTCAAAAATATTGGCTTCCTGAGGTTCGGGGAGCACCTCAGGAATATAGAAAATGGGCTAGATAGTCATGGGCTATCAGCACATTTTTTGGATTGTCACAATAGGGACAGTGCAGGGTTAACCGTAGTTGCTATTGAACATATCAGGAACAGAGTGAGGGGAGGGGTTCGCCTCCTTGAGCTGAGGAAACGGGAGATGTATTGGATCCATAGACTGGGGTCTATGGGTCCAGACGGTCTTAACCATGATATTGATCTAGCGGCATTTTTGGACACCTAGTAGAAGTGTACTTTTTGCCTGCACAGATCATCTCTCATATTATAAGCAGTTTATTTTTGAGCTTGTTATACATGTATCATAGTGAGAGGCTTTCTTTTAGGTATTTGAGATAAACATGTCTCTCTTTTTTATAACAAATTTTTTTTTATGCTTTATTGTTCTCATTTTTGATATTTATGTTTTTATTTTAACTTTGATGTGTTTTGCTAGCTATGTTTCATATATGTTTTATATGTGGATATATGATTATAGCCATTATAGAAGTCTTATGGCTTGTTTTTAAATTGATACCCCCGCATATGCAAAATACGGTCCTTTAATGTCCTATGTATAATTTGTATATTCTGTTCAGGTCCGTCACCAGTTACTATGT
This sequence comes from Bombina bombina, assembly GCF_027579735.1. Lineage (NCBI taxonomy): Eukaryota > Metazoa > Chordata > Amphibia > Anura > Bombinatoridae > Bombina > Bombina bombina. The sequence goes on along the minus strand of NC_069505.1, from coordinate 552,347,043 downwards.
ATGGAGGGTGTGTCACCTAAGGGAAGCCATCATTGGCTAAGAAACATTTCAGCACTCCCCATATAAGACACGTCAGTAGAGTAGATGGGCATTGCCTCTGACGAAGCTGGGAGGAGCCCAGCGAAACGCGTAAGGCCACGCCCATCTCTTTGACGGAGGATCAGGTTAGCATTGTTTGCAGCGGCGTTTCCTTTAGCCGGCTACTATCATAGGACCGCGCTGCCACTGTATCTACCGCCTCCCAACGTTTACAGTTTGTTTCCTTGAGTTGCATCACGGCCCTACCTGTATCTGCACTGTGATATTGGGACTTTGATTCTCAGTGCTATTTATAAGTTATAAAGGGACATACTTACCCCGGACAGCTATACATTCACAGTGGGCTCAGTGGCTCTCTCGTAGTGGGACACAAACACTTTTGAACATACAGTATCCATTTCATCCGTGTTTTGGACAACTTATACAGAGTGTCAGCACATACCTCATATGTTTGAGGGTGAAGCTTGTAAGTGTACATTCTGATGTTTTTATTGTTTTGATTAAAGTGAAAAGGTGTTTTTAATCTGCACTTAGATCTGTGTGTTTTCCCTTGGTTGCGCTCCACACCCCTTTCTGTTTCTTCAGATTCTTTGCTTACAGATCCACACCTCACGGAGATCAAACCAGTGATTGGAAGGGAGCTGCACCGCAAACACACGCATTCAGACAAGGACTCTCTAAAAGGGAAGTTTGAATTTCATGTTACTTTTTCATATATTAGAATGACTTTTTAAAGGGGACTATATCATATGATTCTCTGATTTTTTATTTTTCGATTGATTGTCTATTTTTTGGATAATATTGTGAACTGCTTATCTATTACTACACTGTATTGCATATGGTGTTTTGCTCATCTATATTCATTGCTGTGTGGCGCTACCTTAATATTGTATATTATACAGCTATTAAATAGTTATTAACTATTTAATAGCTATTGTACCTAGTTAAAATAATTACAAAGTTGCCTGTAAAATAAATATAAATCCTAAAATAGCTACAATGTAATTATTAGTTATATTGTAGCTATATTAGGGTTTATTTGATAGGTAAGTATTTATTTTTAAATAGGATTAATTTAGTTAATTTATTAGGAATATTATTTAGTTTCATTTAAATTATATTTAACTTAGGGGGGTGTTAGGGTTAGGGTTAGATTTAGGTTTAGGGGTTAATAAATTTATTATAGTAGCGGTGACGTTGGGGGCGGGAGATTAGGGGTTAATAATTGTAGGTAGGTGGCGGCGATGTTAGGGAGGGCAGATTAGGGGTTAATACTATTTATTCTAGTGTTTGCGAGGCGGGAGTGCGGCGGTTTAGGGGTTAATACATTTATTATAGTGGCGGCGAGGTCCATTTGGCAGATTAGGGGTTAATAAGTGTGGGTAAGGTAGCGGCAACATTGGGGGGGCAGATTAGGGGTTAATAAATATAATATAGGGGTCGGCGATGTTAGGGGAAGCAGATTAGGGGTTCATAGGGATAATGTAGGTTGCGGCGGTGTCCGGAGCGGCAGATTAAGGGTTAATAATATAATGCAGGTGTCAGCGATAGCGGGGGCGGCAGATTAGGGGTTAATAAGTGTAAGGTTAGGTGTGTTTAGACTCGGGGTTCATGTTAGGGTGTTAGGTGCAGACTTAGAGAGTGTTTCCCCATAGGAAACAATGGGGCTGCGTTAGGAGCTGAACGCTGCTTTTTTGCAGGTGTTAGGTTTTTTTTTCAGCCCAAAATGCCCCATTGTTTCCTATGGGGATATCGTGCACGAGCACGTTTTTCCAGCTTACCGCTACCGTAAGCAACGCTGGTATTGAGGGTTGAAGTGGAGCTACATTAGGCTCAACGCACCCTTTTTTGAGCCTAAAGCAGCCCCTCAGACAACTCTAAATACCAGCATTGTTGGAAGGCTGCGTTGGGAAAAAAAGCAGCGTTAGCTACGCGGGTCTTTACTGACAAAACTCTAAATCTAACCGATAGTATTTTCGTGTAGGTTTTAGCAAGGAGTTTTACGTACCGCCATACAAGTTAAAGGGATATGAAACCCACAAGTTTTCTTTTATGATTCAGATAGAGCATAGATTTTAAACAACTTTCCAATTTACTTCTATTATCAAAATTTCTTCGTTCTCTTGTTATCTTTTGTTGAAAAGCAGGGGGCGTAAGCTTTAGGAATCGTCTTATTTGGTACACTATATGGCAGAAGTATTGCAAGAATGTTATAGTGCAAGAGCACTATATAGCAGCACTATTTCTTGTCATGTGCTCCAGATGCCTACCTAGCGCCTAGATTACAAGTTTTGCGCAATAGAGGGTGCGAAACGAAAACAACAAAAGTTGCGTTATTTCACCCTCCATAGCGCTGCCATTACAAGTTTCAAAACAGCCGCCTTGTGCGTGCGATATGGTTGCGTCTAGCTTCATACCGCACAAAATCGAAGCGCTGCTTTGACGTGCTCGTGCACGCTTTCCCCATAGACATCAATGGGGAGAGAGTATTTAAAAAAAACACCTGAAGTGTGGAATGGCGATCGACGTAACGCAACCCCATTGTTGTCTATGGGGAAAAAAAGTTACGTTTAAACTTAACACCCTAACATAAACCCCGAGTTTAAACACCCCTAATCTGCTGCCCTAACATCGCTGACACCTACAAAAAGTTATTAACCCCTAATCTGCCACTCCCGGCATCACCACCACTAGTAAAAATGATTAACCCCTAATCTGCTGCTCCCCCGACATAGCTGCCACTAAATAAAGTTAGTAACCCCTATTCCCCTGCTCCCCGCCATCGCTGCCACTAAATAAAGTTATTAACCCCTATTCCCCCGCTCCCCGACATCGCTGCCACTACAATAAAGTTATTAACCCCTATTCCGCCGCTCCCTGACATTGCTGCCACTAAATAAAGTTATTAACCCCTAAACCTCTGGCCTCCCACATCGCCACCACTAAATAAAGTTATTAACGCCTATTCCACCACCCCCCACATCACAAAAAACTAAACTATTAACTCCTAAACCTAACAACCCCCTAACTTTAAATTAAAATTACAATATCCCTATCTTAAAATAAATAAAAACTATAAATTAACTTAACTGTCATGGATACCAGGCTGCAAGGGTTAAACCCCTATAACCTTCCCCCTGTTGTTATCTAGACTTTGTGTAAGGTGTCTTTCTGTTAACTGTATGAGTCATCCATTTGTCCTTTTGTAAGTCAGGATGTGATTAGAATCTGTTTAACTAACCATTGTCTGATGTTTGTCCCATTGTGTAATATTTGTTTCTATTTGTGTAGTAACTAAATCCCCATGTGTTGGAAATGTCTAAAAGCTGTGTTTTCTGTGCAATAAACCCCTACCCCCCTATAATCTCACCCCTGTTGTTATCTAGTCTATGTGTAAAGTGTCTTTCTGTTATTGTGAGTCATTCATTTGACCTTTTGAAAGTCAGAATGTGATTAGAATCTGTTTAACTAACCATTGTCTGATGTTTGTCCCATTGTATAATATTTATTTCTATTTGTGTAGTAACTAAATCCCCATGTGTTGGAAATGTATAAAAGCTGTGTTTTCTGTGCAATAAAGCAGTTCTTCTTGTTTCACCTGAATAGGCTAGTCTGTCTAGTTATTTGGGTGAGCTCCTGCTAGAATCACTTTCTTGGGCTACATAGCAGCCTGTTCAAGGCAGAGAAATGATTCTCAGGCAGAGCTACCCAGCCTGGGTAGCTGGAGTCTGTCACAGGGTGGGACCCTGGGTACTGATGCTGTCCGGCATCAGGGGTGGCTACAGGCTGTGGTCACTTGCCAGCTACATAGCTGCAGTCGGCAGGGAGAAAGCAGGACCCATTTGGCGGAGCTACCCAGTCGGGTTGGCCGGGGTATCCGTCACATTGGTGGCAACGGTGGGATCTGCTTCTTCCACACGATTCCTGCTGACAGAGAAGGGCCACAGTAGCTGGTAACTATGTAAGCCGAGTACCTAAGGAGAGTACAGGAGGCACTGACCCAGCTGGATGATCCTGGTTCTGAACTGGACCAGCAGAGCTGATGGAGCATTGTCCGCCGGCAACTATGGAGGGAGAGGCTTCAACAAGAAAAGGATTGTGATGGAAAGGTCCTCCCCACAGATGATGAGAGGTACTGGGTCCGGTGGGACTTACGAGTGCTTTTCCTGGGAGAGCAGCCCATGGAGGAATGGCTATCAGATCTAGATTGACTGGTCCGGGCAGAGATGTGGGTGGAGGACGGCTACCGGGACCTCCGATGGCTCGCTATGCAAGTACGGCCATGGCTGGAGGATTGCTCCCCCACAGAGGGGTTTGGCTTTGGCGGCCCTGGGCTACTATAGGAAAAGTTGACAGAAGACTCAGAATTTGGGAGTGGGGCAAAACTGAGAATAATGAACATTTACCTCTCCCGAGAGCAGCTGTTGGATCTCTCGGGGGTACCCTGGCTCGTATCCGATATGGTATCGCTTATGCCTGGAAAAGGCATACAAGAGGCTGCTAGACCTAGTTCTGCAGCATGTTATGGAGTCTGCACGGAGCTGTGGTGCAGCACTCTGGGAATCGTGGAGGTTGGCCTCAGATGAGTGGCAACAGAGCATAAGAGACGACGAGCTGCTAGATACAGATCAGCAGCCTAGCCCCGAGCTTATAGACTTGGACAAGGGAGCCACCCCAGCAGAAGCGCTGGCCACAGGGCAGAGAGCCGCCGGCCTCTGTCAAGCACCTGCAACAGCTCCAGGAAACCAGGGAGAGGAGGAAGTCGTCATCCTTCCCCTTACAGAGAACCCCTTGCAGGGAGAGATGGATGTCAATAACCCTCCCCAGTGGCAGAGCCGGGAGAGGAGACAGTCAGTCTCTCTCACCAGCGGCAGAGCCATCCCCTGGGAGCGGAGGTGGTCTTCCTCCCTCCCCATAAACAGAACCCCTTCCTGGGAGAGGAGACAGTCGGTCTCTCTCCCCAGTGGCAGAGCCAGGAGTCGGGAGAGGAGACAGTCAGTCTCTCTCCCCAGCGGCAGAGCCATCCCCTGGGAGCGGAGGTAGTCGTCCTCCCTCCCCATAAGCAGAACCCCTTTCTGGGAGAGGAGACAGTCAGTCTCTTTCCCCAGCGGCAGAGCCATCCCCTGGGAGCGGAGGTAGTTGTCCTCCCTCCCCGTAAACAGAACCCCTTCCCGGGAGAGGAGACAGTCGGTCTCTCTCCCCAGCAGCAGAGCCTGGAGCCGAGAGGTGAGACAGTCGGTCTCTCTCCTCAGCGGCAGAGCCATCCCCTGGGAGCGGAGGTAGTCGTCCTCCCTCCCCGTAAACAGAACCCCTTTCTGAGAGAGGAGACAGTCGGTCTCTCTCCCCAGCGGCAGACCCATCCCCTGGGAGCGGAGGTAGTCGTCCTCCCTCCCCATAAGCAGAACCCCTTTCTGGGAGAGGAGACAGTCAGTCTCTCTCCCCAGCGGCAGATCCATCTTTCGGGAGCAGAGGTAGTCGTCCTCCCTCCCCTTGCAGAGAAGCCCTTGCAGGGAGAGACGGGTATCGATATCTCTCCCCAGTGGCCGAATCCCTTTCTGGGAGAGGAGACAGTTGGACTCTCTCCCCAGCGGCATCACAGTTTACCATGGAGCAGAGGTAGCAGACCTCCCTCCCCAGCGGTACATCTCCTTCTTGGGAGAAGAGACAGACGGACTCTCTCCTCAGTAGCTTAGCAGGGTCTCTACCTTTTTCTTGTCCCAGAGTATTTCTCACAGGGGGCAGGCGTTGCATTGGGCAAGGAGGATAAAAGTGTATACAGTTGGTGCCACATGTTTGGGCACCCAAGCTTTACCTGCCCCACAAAGGAGCAACTTCCCCCTCTGGTCTGGGGTGGGAATACAGCTGGGAAACCGGCACTAGCTTTGTTTGTGGGTGGGTCACAGAGTGTCACAGAGAGAGGCAGTGTGGCCATAGAACTTAAGGACACTGGAACTTGTGGGACAGCAATTGTTTTGGAGCCGGCCTTAGAAAACTTGTTCGGGACGTTGTCTTATGTGACTATCCCTGCGCCCAGAGCACAGGGTATAAACATCAGCAGGAACCCCCCAGGATGCCCCAAGCTCAGGAGAGATGGGATAACCTCTCCCAGCAACCGAGAAGTGGAGGGCCACCGTCGGACAGCCCCAGGCCGACCCGTTAAGGGTCTAGCCGGGTCTGCCGAACTGGAGGGGGGGAGATGTCACGGATACCAGGCTGCAAGGGTTAAACCCCTATAACCTTCCCCCTGTTGTTATCTAGACTATGTGTAAGGTGTCTTTCTGTTAACTGTATGAGTCATCCATTTGTCCTTTTGTAAGTCAGGATGTGATTAGAATCTGTTTAACTAACCATTGTCTGATGTTTGTCCCATTGTATAATATATGTTTCTATTTGTGTAGTAACTAAATCCCCATGTGTTGGAAATGTCTAAAAGCTGTGTTTTCTGTGCAATAAACCCCTACCCCCCTATAATCTCACCCCTGTTGTTATCTAGTCTATGTGTAAAGTGTCTTTCTGTTATTGTGAGTCATTCATTTGTCCTTTTGTAAGTCAGGATGTGATTAGAATCTGTTTAACTAACCATTGTCTGATGTTTGTCCCATTGTATAATATTTATTTCTATTTGTGTAGTAACTAAATCCCCATGTGTTGGAAATGTATAAAAGCTGTGTTTTCTGTGCAATAAAGCAGTTCTTCTTGTTTCACCTGAATAGGCTAGTCTGTCTAGTTATTTGGGTGAGCTCCTGCTAGAATCACTTTCTTGGGCTACATAGCAGCCTGTTCAAGGCAGAGAAAGGATTCTCAGGAAGAGCTACCCAGCCTGGGTAGCTGGAGTCTGTCACAGGGTGGGACCCTGGGTACTGATGCTGTCCGGCATCAGGGGTGGCTACAGGCTGTGGTCACTTGCCAGCTACATAGCTGCAGTCGGCAGGGAGGAAGCAGGACCCATTTGGCGGAGCTACCCAGTCGGGGTAGCCGGGGTATCCATCACATTAACATTACTATTATACTAAAATTAAAATAACTACCAATTAAATAAACTAAATTACACATTAAAAAAACCCTATCACTACTAAAATAATTTAATTCTAAAATTACAAAAAATAAAAAATACTAAATTACAAAAATAACAAACACTAAATTACGAAAAATAACAATCGAAATTATCCAAAATAAAAACAATTACACCTAATCTAATAAAAATAAAAAATCCCCCAAAATAAAAAAAAACCTTAGCTTACAATAAACTACCACCCAACAGTAAAACCCACCACCCAACCAACCCCCCAAAGTAAAAAACCTAACTATAACAAAAACCTAATCTACCCATTGCCCTGAAAAGGGCATTTGTATGGGCATTGCCCTTAAAAGGGCATTCAGCTCTTTTACATTGCCCTTAAAAGGGCATTTAGCTCTTTTAAGAATGCCCAAACCCTAATCTAATAAAAGAACCCCACCCAAAAAAAGTAAAAAAAACCCCAAACACTAACCCCTGACGATCCACTTACAGTTTCTGAAGTCCAGAACATCCAGGCGGCGAGAAGTCTTCATCCATCTAGGCGGGGAGGTCTTCCTCCATCCAGGCGGCGAGGTCTTCATCCATCCAGGCGGCATCTTCTATCTTCATCCCGGTGGTGCGGAGCGGGTCCATCCTTCAAGACATCCGGCGCAGAGCGTCCTCTTCATACGGTCACCACCGTACATTGGATCTTCAATTCAAGGGAGCCTTTTCAAAGTGGTGTCCCTTGCATTCCTATTGGCTGATTTGATTTTTGAAAATCTAATCAGCCAATAGGATGGAAGCTACTGAAATCCTTTTGGCTGTTCAAAAAATCCAATAGGATGAGAGCTACTAAACATTCTATTGGCTATTCAGATCAGCCAATAGAATTTCAGTAGCTAATACCTTGCATTGAAGATCCAGTGTACAGCGGTGAACGTATGACGAGGACGCTCTGCGCCGGATGTCTTGAAGGATGGACCCGGATGAAGATAGAAGATGCCACCTGGATGGATGAAGACCTCGCCGCCTGGTTGGATGAAGACCTCTCCGTCTGGATGGATGAAGACCTCGTCGTTTGGATGGAGACTTCTCGCCGCCTGGATGTCGGGACTTCAGAAACTGTAAGTGGATCGTCGGGGGTTAGTTTTAGTTTTTTTTAAACTTTTTTTGGGTGTTTTTTTTCCCCTCAGATTAGGGTTTGGGCATTTCTTAAAAGAGGTGAATGCCCTTTTAAGGGCATGAAAAAGAGCTGAATACTAGACTTGTGCATGATCGAAAATTTTGTTTCGGTTTGGTTCGGATCGATTCGGATTTTTTCGAATTTCGGTTCGGACGATTCGAATTCGGAAAAATTTGAATGAATTCATTTCGGATTCATTCGGATTCGAATAAATTCAGCTGGATTCGGTTCTATTCAGTTCAGTTTGGAAATTCAGAATTTCAGTATGTGTTAGGTGGGATATGCTGTGTATTAGACTATTGTTATGTACTGTATATTAGGTGTAACCCATAGCAGAGTGATATAACCTAATATACTGTACAATACTAGTGTAATCCATGGCCATCCGAATCTACCGAATAAATCCAAACTAATTCGGATTTATTCGGTAGATTCAGCACTATTTCAATTCGGAAATTCAAATCGATCCGAATCTCCGAACTTAACGAATTCGGACGAATTTCCGAATCGATCCGAAATGAATCGCACATGTCTACTAAATACCCTTTTAAGGGCAATGCCCATACAAATGCCCGTTTCAGGACAATGGGTAGCTTAGGTTTTTTTTAGAGTTAGGTTTTTTATTTTGGGGGGTTGGTTGGGTAGTGGATTTTACTGTTGGGGGGTCTTTGTTTTTTTTTTACAGGTAAAAGAGCTGTTAAACTTAGGGCAATGCCCTACAAAAGGCCCTTTTTAAGGCTATTGGTAGTTTATTGTAGGCTAGGGTTTTTTTCTTTTATTTTATTTTTATAGGGCTATTAGATTAGGTGTAATTGTTTTTATTTTGGAAATATTCGTTTGTTATTTTTCATAATTTAGTGTTTGTTATTTTTTGTAATTTAGTGGGGGGGGGGTATTTTTTGTTTTTGGAATTTTAGAATTCATTTTTTTTAGTAGGGTTAGTTTTTTTTATGTGTAATTTAGTTTATTTAATTGGTAGTTTTTAATTTTAGTATAATAGTTATGTTAGGTTAATTTATAGTTTAAACTTTTAATTTCACAGGTAAGTTTTTATTTATTTTAAGATAGGGATATTGTAATTTTAATTTAAAATTAGAGGTTGTTAGGTTTAGGGGTTAATAGTTTAATTTAGTTTTCTTGCTTTGTGGGGGGCTTGCAGTTTTTGGGTTAATAGGTTTATTTAGTGGCGGTGATGTGGGAGGCCAGAGGTTTAGGGGTTAATAACTTTATTTAGTGGCGGCGATGTCGGGGAGTGGTGGAATTAGGGGTTAATATATTTATTATACTGTCGGCGATGTTGGTGTGCGGGGGAATAGGGGTTAATAACTTTATTATAGTGGCGGCGATGTTGGGGAGCGGCAGAATAGTGGTTAATAATTTTTATTATTGGCGGCGATGTCTTGCGTGGCAGATTAGGGGTTAATAAGTTTTAAATAGTGTCTGTGATGCAGGAGGGTGGCAGTTTAAGGGTTAATAGTTAATTTATGGGTGTTAGTGTACTTTGTAACATTTTAGTTACAAGTTTTGTCTAACAGTTTTGTGGCGCAAAACTCGTAACTACTGGTCTCAGATAGTGGAACGGATCGTGTCGGTATAGGCTGGAACGCAAGCATTTTAGCCTCTCCGTACAACTTGTAATATCGGCGCTATGGAAATCCCACGCAAAAACGTAATTTTTTTGAGTGCGGGATTGACGTTCTGTTACAGGCTAAAATACTTGCGGTACAGCTATACCGACAAGACTTGTAATGGCTGCGTTACGGTTTTAACGCTGAAATGGACATTTCCGCGTTAAAACCGTAACGCAAACTTGCAATCTAGGTGTAGGTATCTGTTCAGCAACTGTTACGTTAGACAAAAAAGAGGCACAAAACACATAAAAAGGGCCTATTTATCAAAGTGTCAACTATGCTGCATTCGCCTGCACCAATACGTTTGCCTAACATCGCCTAACATCGTGGCCGCGTATCTCAATACGCTCTCCTTATTTATAAAAAAAGCCGGGAAAAAGATGCGCGCCAAGTACGGACTGTTGCTATCGATCTCATCGATCTCGCGTCTATTCGGCTTTTTACCAACTTTATTTATACCCTGTCACTAAACACCGCCACTATACTAAAATGTTTAACCCCTATCCCTCTGCTCCCCTACATCGCCGCAACCTAAATACATTTATTAACCCCTATCCCTCATCTCCCCTACACTGCTGCAACCTAAATACAGTTATTAACCCCAATCCCTCTGCTCCCCTACACCGCCACAACCTAAATACAGTTATTAACCCCTATCCTTCTGCCAATCAGCAGCTAGCAGGGGGTGTCAATCAGCCCATATTATTTAGAAATCCACACGCCAAGATCACGAGTTTTGTCGGTAAGGCTGTGCGGTGCTAACACTCCTTTTTTTCTTACCGATCCCTTAAAGGGCCACTAAACCCAAAATCTTTCTTTCATGATTCAGATAGAGAATAGAAATTTAAACAACATTTCAATTTACTTCCATTATTTATTTTGCTTCATTTTTTAAATATCCTTAGTTGAAGAAAAAGCAATGCACATGGTGAGCCAATCACACGATGCTTCTATGTGCAGCAACCAATCAGCAGCTAGTGAGCATATCTAGATATGCTTTTCATCAAAGAATATCAAGAGAATAAAACAAATTAGATAATATAAGTAAATTAGAAAGATGTTTAAAATTGCATTCTCTTTCTAAATCATAAAAGAAAAAATGTGGCTGGCATGTCCCTTTAAGACAACGCTGGTATTACGAGTTTTCTTTAAACCGGCGTTAGCCTCAGAAAAGTGAGCGTTGAGCAAAATTTAGCTCCACATCTCACCTCGATACCAGCGTTGCTTACGGTAGCGGTAAGCTGGCTAAACGTGCTTGTGCACGATTTCCCCATAGGAAACAATGGGGCTGTGCTGGGTGAAAAAAAAACTAACACCTGCAAAAAAGCAGCATTCAGCTCCTAACGCAGCCCCATTGTTTCCTATGGGAAAATTAAATTTATGTCTGCACCTAACACCCTAACACAAAACCCGAGTCTAAACACCCCTAATCTTACACTTATTAACCCCTAATCTGCTGCCCCGACATTGTCGCCACCTACATTATATTATTAACCCCTAATCTGCCACTCCGGACACCGCCGCCATCTACATTATACCGATGAACCCCTAATCTACTGCCCCCAACATCGCTGAATCCTACATTATATTTATTAACCCCTAATCTGCCCCCCCAATGTCGCCACAACTATATTAAATTTATTAACCCCTAATCTGCCGCCGCCAACGTCGCCGCCACTATAATAAACTTATTAACCCCTAAACCTAAGTCTAACCCTAACACCCCCCTAATTTAAATATAATAACAAATCTAAATAAAATAACACCAATTAAATAAATTATTCCTATTTAAAACTAAATACTTACCGATAAAATAAACCATAAAATAGCTACAATATAACTAATAGTTACATTGTAGCTAGCTTATGATTTATTTTTATTTTACAGGCAACTTTGTATTTATTTTAACTAGGTACAATAGTTATTAAATAGTTAATAACTATTTAATAGCTGCCTAGCTAAAATAAGTACAAAATTACCTGTAAAATAAATCCTAACCTAAGTTAGAAATAACACCTAACACGCACTAAACTAATTACCTAAACTACCTACAATTAATTACAATTCAATTCAATAAACTAAATTATGAAAAAACACTAAATTACTGAATTATTTTTTTACAAGAAGTTTAAACTAATTACACCTAATCTAAGCCCTCTAATAAAATAAAAAAGCCCCCCAAAATAATAAAATGCCCTACCCTATACTAAATTACAAATAAGCCTTAAAAGGGCCTTTTGCAGGGCATTGCCCCAAAGTAATCAGCTCTTTTACCTGTAAAAAAAGAATACAATACCCCCCCAACATTACAACCTACCACCCACACACCCCTACTCTAAAACCCACCCAATACCCCCTTAAAAAAAACCTAACACTACCCCATTGAAGATCACCCTACCTTGAGCCGTCTTCACCCAGCCGGGCACAAGTGGTCATCCAATCCGTCCAGAAGTCTTCATCCGATGGGGCAGAAGAGGACATCCAGACCGGCAGAAGTCTTCATACTATCCGGGCAGAAGAGTACATCCGGACCGGGAGAAGGCTTCATCCAAGCGGCATCTTCTATCTTCATCCATCCGACGAGGAGCGACTCCAACTTGAAGACATCCGGCGTGGAGCATCCTTCCAGCACAACGACTACTCGACAAATGTTGGTTCCTTTAAATGACGTCATCCAAGATGGCATCCCTCGAATTCTGATTGGCTGATAGGATTCTATCAGCCAATCGGAATTAAGGTAGGAAAAATCCGATTGGTTGATTTAATCAGTGTCAGGGTGCCAGGAATCAGACTGAGACGAGAAGTGCAAAAATAATCACACCTTTATTCATAACAAAAAATAATAAAAAGTCCACAAGTCAAATAACAAGCCAGGAGTCAAAACCAGAGCTGGTAGTCAGACGAGCCGAGTCAGGAGCCAAAGCGAATAGTCAGACGAGCCAGAATCAGGAACAAGGAAAACAGCAGAGTCATGAACAAGCCAGGGATCAGGAACTAGGAAGGATGTCAGGCAGCCAGGTAATAGACAGGAACTCTCACAAACAGGTCTGAGACAACGCAAAGGCAAAGCATACTGAACAGAGGCCCTTTAAATAATAAGTGATGACATCATAAATCTGAGACTGCATCCTGTCTCACATGAATGATGCACACCAGTCTGGCCATAAAAGGAAGTGTAGGAAATGAGCAGCACCCCCCACAATGCACCATAGTCAGGAAGAGAGGTGAGTAAAATGGCTGCCAGCAGCACATGGCAAACAACAGGGAAAAAACCCTGACAATCAGCCAATCGGATTAAAGTTCAATCCGATTGGCTGATTGGATCTGCTAATAGAATTGACCTTGCATTCTATTGGCTGATCCAATCAGCTAATCGGATTGAACTTCAATCCGATTGGCTGATTAAATCAACCAATCAGATTTTTCCTACCTTAATTCCGATTGGCTGATAGAATCCTATCAGCCAATCGGAATTCGAGGGACGTCATCTTGGATGATGTCATTTAAAGGAACCGTCATTCGTCGTTAGTCGTCGTGCTGGAAGGATGCTCTGCGCCGTATGTCTTCAAGTTGGAGCCGCTCCTCATCAGATGGATGAAGATAGAAGATGCCGCTTGGATGAAGCCTTCTCCCGGTCCGGATGTCCTTTTCTGCCCGGATAGGATGAAGACTTCTGCCGGTCTGGATGTCCTCTTCTGCCCCATCGGATGAAGACTTCTGGACGGATCGGATGACCACTTGTGCCCGGCTGGGTGAAGAAGGCTCAAGGTAGGGTGATCTTCAATGGGGTAGTGTTAGATTTTTTTTAAGGGGGTATTGGGTGGGTTTTAGAGAAGGGGTGTGTGGGTGGTGGGTTGTAATGTTGGGGGGGTATTGTATTCTTTTTTTACAGGTAAAAAAGCTGATAACTTTGGGGCAATGCCCCGCAAAAGGCTCTTTTAAGGGCTATTTGTAATTTAGTATAGGGTAGGGCATTTTATTATTTTGGGGGGCTTTTTTATTTTATTAGGGGGCTTAGATTAGGTGTAATTAGTTTAAACTTCTTGTAAAGTTTTTTTTCCTGTAATTTAGTGTTGTTTTTTTTCGTGATTTAGTTTATTGAATTTAATTGTAATTAATTGTAGGTAGTTTAGGTAATTTATTTAATGATAGTGTAGTGTTAGATGTAATTGTAACTTAGGTTAGGATTTATTTTACAGGTAATTTTGTACTTATTTTAGCTAGGTAGTTATTAAATAGTTAATAACTATTTAATAACTATTGTACCTAGTTAAAATAAATACAAAGTTGCCTGTAAAATAAATATAAATCCTAAGCTATCTACAATGACTATTAGTTATATTGTAGCTAGCTTAGGGTTTATTTTTTTTTTTATTTTTTTTTTTATTGAGGTTGAAGAATAAGTACAACAAGCAATTTATATCACAGGGTTACTGACATATAAGAATCTAAAACACTGACAGGAACATAATCTCCACATACAAATTTGTCAGACAGGGAAAACTTATAATGCCTATGAAAGCTAAATAAAAGGTAAACCTCATGTTTTTATATTACGGCGTAACCCCTTAAAACATAGTGAGATATAAGATGAAGAAGTAGTTTCCCCCAAGAATGTAAGGAGGCCTCTCGTGGACCTCATGAACTAGATTGATGGAAGAATGGGGGACTTTGGGGAAAAAATAAAATAACCAATCAGGCCACTCTTGGGCCTAAAATATGATAGGGAATGATGCAAAACAAATTGTATAGATTGGATAAGGGACAATAATGGCTTGGTACAAGGAGCAAGTACATTGAAAACTAGATGGTTTTTACCGTTTAGGGAAATACTAAGGGACAGAGGGATATATAGAGAAATGTTTGTGAAGATTACTCATAACTTGCTGAGGGGTTATCACTTCAGTCTGAGTGCTGTTCTGGAGTAGGTACACCTGAGTGAGTACTAATACACCTCCAAATTTCTGTATAAAACTTTACTCCACTCTAGCGGAACAGCCTGGTGCCTATGTATAGTTTTATAGTGGTATTTCAATATACATCGTCTTAAAGGGAATTTTCGTGAATCTTAACAATACATTACCAGTGAACATACATAGGTATAGGCGTTAAAAGTCTAACGGGCTGTCACACAAATATATAAGTTAACCACAGAGCAACACTCTAAAACGTATAGGAACCATAATGTATAGATGTATCCATGTGGATGCAAGAGAAGTTTACACCTTTATGTTAATTGTTAAAGAAAATAAAAAATAAATAAAAGATTATGGTGATGCACAGTGTAGGTGAGGCGCTCATGCTCATTCTAATAAAGCCAGGGCCAATGATAGGCGAAACTTCAGGTATGTGACTGATGGTATAAATCTCAGCTGTATAAAACGATTAATCCTGAGACTGAAAGAGTAGTGATACTCTTCCAAATTTATAAGTAACCCTTTACTCCCCTCTAGTGGAGAAGTCTGGGATCTATACATCAACATATAGTAATTTCAGAGTGCATCATCTTGGTGGGAATATATCTCTTTCATGTAATTTCCAAAGCTATACCAATATCAAAATGACACACAGGTCTATAATATATGCACAGGGGAAAACTGCAAAACATATAGCAGCCACCACACATAGATGTGTTATTATAGAGGGTATGTAAAGACTAATATATTCAATCTTCTATTTGACTGAACCTGGAATAGTGAGCGTCTGTCCCATATTTTACACTTACAAACTAAGAATGTAAATATGGAAATTAAGCACTCGCATACCCTCCGATATTTGTTAAGGCCACTAACGGGAAAAGCCTCATATACGGAATTGGTGATATGATTCTTTGCTATAAAATACTGTTAAGCCATGCCACCCCAAACCCAGGCCACACGTCCGAAATACAAACAGACACTCAATGCATCAGACTCATAAGTCATCATAGACAGTTCCAAAGGATATGTGGAAGTGTCTCTAAAGGTGAACACAACTTCAAGGTAAAAAGTCTCAGTAGCAGGGATGAATATATAGGAGAACAGACCCACAGGTAATCTAAAGCGAACTGAGAAACAGTGAAAGTCATCGCTAATGTTAAATATCCTGAGTGTGTTAGCAAGCTTTCAAACAGTATGTATAGGGATAGTTCAGCCGATACCTGCTTTAACGGTTCTGGAAGTATACCAAGGATCTGCCCTCGCTGTCAAATGGAACCGAGAACTGGAGGACAAATTTCCAGGGAGTTTGGGCACTGCTGATCGCCACAGCGATACTTCTGGCACATGGAGTAAAGGTAAGGCGTTGTCTCTTGGATTTCTACAGAAGTTAAGTGGGCTACCTCGGTCAGACATCCCGGCCACTATTTTCGCAAGAAGACGTGTATCAAGAGCGGATCTCCTTTCCTCCACAACAGCCGTTTCCGTCAGGATGCTTGAGGACTTGTAGGGCTTGCAGCAGCCAGTGACTGTGCCGCGTTTTAGCGCCTGTATGGCTAGGTAGGTCTCTGGCCATGTATCCGTGTCTATGCCTAGCAGCTCTACATGCCGGCCTCCATCCTTTGCGTTCTGCGTGCCGTCCTTCATATCTACCAGCTCAGTCAAGTGGGGTAAAGTGTCCAGCTCTCACCTCCATCTCGCAGGGTTACTAGTGACTGGGACCAGCTCGCATGGGGGTCGCTGCAACAGCGCCGCATCTTCAGGTATGTACGGTGCAGGTTCCTCGGCTGTGGCCTGTACAGCGTGCTGGTTTGTGGCTACGTTTGGGTCAGAGATAGATTTGCCATTTCTATGATGGGTATTAGAACCTATTGTCTCCTCTGTTACTGCAGTAGCTTCCCCATGGGAGCTGGGTGAGTTTGCTGCCTGCGGCTGCTCCAAAACTTTCTTACTTTGGGGAGGCACAGAACAGAAAGCCAGTTCAATAACATTGCAGAGTTTGAATCTGTGTTCTTCCAAAAGCAAGGCCAGCTCAGCTAAACAAATCTGAGTATTCTCCATTAATTTGTGAAGGTTGCGCACTATAGGCACAGTTAGTTGTGGGGACAGTGTTGAGGCTTCGGTTATAGGGGAAGGCCCCAAAGTGAGCAGTCCGGTACTGAAGGCAATTAAGCCGTGCCCCAATCCAATACCCTAAATCTTGGATCGGGTCACCAACAGACAAGTCTCTCCACTACCTTAAGTAGGATATTTCCCAATCTGCTTAAGAAAATTGATATAATATGGAGAAAACTTGAGGAGCTGAAGCTCAGTGCGACCAATAAGATGGCCGCCGCCCGGAAGCCCCCAGCTTAGGGTTTATTTTATCATTAAGTATTTAGTTTTAAATAGGAATAATTTATTTAATTTTGTTAAATTAATTTCCTTTAACTTAAATTATATTTAAGTTAGGGGGGGGGTTAGGGTTAGGTTTAGACTTAGGTTTAGGGGTTAATACCTTTAATATAGTAGCGGCGACGTTGGGTGTGGCAGATTAGGGGTTAATAAATGTAGGTAGGTGTCGGCAATGTTAGTGCAGGCAGATTAGGGGTTAATACAATTTAACTAGTGTTTGCAAGGCGGGAGTGCGGCGATTTAGGGGTTAATACATTTATTAAAGTGGCGGCGATGTCCGGTCGGCAGATTAGGGGTTAATAATTGTAGGCAGGTGGCGGCGACGTTGGGGGCGGCAGATTAGGGGTTAATAAATATAATGTAGGTGTCAGCGATGTTAGGGGCAGCAGATTAGGGGTTCATAGGTATAATGTAGGTGACGGCGATGTCCGGTCGGCAGATTAGGGGTTAAAAAATGTTATTATAGTGTTTGCGATGTGGGGGGGCTTCAGTTTAGGGATTAATAGGTAGTTTATGGGTGTTAGTGTACTTTGTAGCACTTTAGTTAAGAGCTTAATGTTCCGGCGTTAGCCCATAAAACTCTTAACTACTGACTTATATGCAGTAGGAGTCTTGACAGGAGAGGGTCTACCGCTCACTTCTTCCAAGACTCGTAATACCAGCGTTAGGAAAACCCATGGAATAGATAGGATACGCAATTGATGTAAGGGGATTTGCGGTAGCCTCGAGTCGTGGAAGAAAAGTGAGCGGTGAGCCTCTACCTGTCAGACTCGTAATACCAGCGGGCGTTAAAAAGCAGCGTTGGGACCTCTAAACGCTGCTTTTTAAGGCTAACACCAAACTTGTGATCTAGCCGCCAGACTTTTCCATTTATATCTTTTAAAAAATAAAATGATGAAAAAATAAATTTCCTTCTTAATATAAGGAGAGTCCACGGCATCATTCCTTACTGTTGGGAAATACTGAACCTAACCACCAGGAGAAGGCAAAGACACCCCAGCCAAAGGCTTAAATACCACTCCCACTTCCCCTATCCCACAGTCATTCTTTGACTTTCATCATAGGAGGATGGCAGAGAAGTGTCAGAAGATTTCGGAGTAGTTCCTTAGGAAGGGTATCTGCCCTTCGATATGGGACTGGAGTTTTAAGTAGTCTTGTCAGTCTCTCAGTGAGAGCATTGACAAAAGTTAGAGAGGCCCATTTATCAAGCTCCGTATGGAGTTTGTGGGCCCGTGTTTCTGGTGAGTCTTCAAACTCGCCAGAAAAAGCAGTTATGAAGCAGCGGTCTAAAGACCGCTGCTCCATAACCCTGTCCGCCTGCTCAAAAGATTTAAGGCCTTGAGCATTGCTAATTCTTTTATCTGGGATGCAAACATGCAGATTATTTGCCTAAATACTAAGACTTCCGGCTTTTCGGTTCAGGCCCGTCAGGCGCTCTGGCTGAAGTCCTGGTCAGCGGATATAACTTCTAAGTCCAGACTTCTTTCTCTCCCCTTTAAGGGAAAGATTTTATTTGGTCCAGGCCTGGACTCCATTATCTCCATGGTTACAGGGGCAAGGGTGCCTTCCTACCGCAAGATAAAAAGAACAAGTCTAAGGGACAAGTTTCTAATTTACGTTCCTTTTGATCTGATAAAACCCAACATCAGCAGTCCTCCGCTAAGCCAGAGCAAACCAAGAGTACTTGGAAGCCGACTCAGTCCTGGAATAAGTCCCAGCAGAGCAAGAAGCCTGTCGAGACTAAATCGGCATGAAGGGTCAGCCCCCGATCCAGCTCTGGATCGTGTATAGAGCAGACTGTCGCTCTTTTCAGATGCTTGTGGACATACAGGATCCATGGGTCCTGGAGGTCATAGCTCAGGGATACAAGATTTAAAGTCTCATCCACCCAAGGGCAGATTTCTCCTCTCAAACCTGTCTTCCAGACCAGAAAAAAGGGGAACCTTTGTGGGGTGCGTGCAAGATCTGTCCTCCTTAAGAGTGATTGTCCCAGTGCCTATCACAGAAAGAGGTTTGGAATATTATTCAAACCTTTTCATGGTCCCAAAGAAGTAGGGAACTTTCTGTCCGATTCTGGACCTAAAGTGCTTAAACAAATTTCGAAATGTCCCCTCATTCAAGAGGGAGATGAAATGGTCCATCCTTTTGCTAGTTCAGAAAGGACAGTTCATGACCACTATAGATCTGAAAGATGCTTACCTTCACGTTCCAATCCACAAGGATTAATTCAAGTTTCTAAGGTTTGCGTTCCTGGACCAGCACTTCCAGTTCATTGCACTTCCATTTGGTCTAGCTACTGCTCCAATAATTTTTATGAAGGTTCTAGGGGCTCTTCTAGCCATTGCCAGAACCCGGGCAATAGCAGTAGCTATCTACTTGGACAATATTCTGGTACAAGCACCATCTTTTTGTCTGGCAGAGGACCATTCGGAATCTCTTCTCTCTCTTCTTCGATCTCATGGATGGAAGATAAACCTAGAAAAGAGTTCTTTTATACCAAGTACCAGGATGGAATTCCTGGGTACTATAATAGACTCCATACACATGAGGATATTTCTAACAGACCAGAGATGTTGCAAGCTAGCTTCGGCATGTCTTGCCCTCCGAGCCTCCTTAAGGCCCTCTGTGGCTCAGTGTATGGAGGTTATTGGTCTTATGGTGTCCAGCATGGACATCATTCCCTTTGCCAGGTTCCATCTCAGACCATTGCAACTGTGCATGCTGAGGCAGTGGAACCGTGATCATTCAGATCTGTCTCAACAGATTTCTCTGGACAACCGGACAAGAGAATCGCTGTCTTGGTGGCTCTGTCCAGGTCACCTGTCCCAAGGGACATCCGTCTTAAGACCATCCTGGGAGATTGTGACTACGGACTCAAGTCTATTAGGATAGGGAGCTGTTTGGGGTGCCAAGAAAACACAGGGCATGTGGACTCAGGAGAAATGCTCCCTTCTGATCAACATTCTAAAACTTCAGGCAATCTTCAATGCTCTAAAGGTGTGGCCTCTTCTGGGTTCATCCCAGTTTATCAGATTCTAATCAGACAATATAACCTTGGTGGCTTACATCAACCATCGGGGGGAACGAGATGCTCCCTAGCAATAAGGGAAGTATCTCAGAATCTGGAGTGTGCGGAGGCCCACGACTGTTCGCTGTCAGTGATCCACATTTTGGGTGTGGACAACTGGGAAGCGGATTTTCTCAGCAGACAATCCTTTCACCTGGGGTGAAAGGATTGTCTGCTGAGAAAATCCGCTTCCCATTTGCGAGATATGCAACAGGTGGGGGATGCCGGAGATAGATCTCATTGCGTCCCATCTCAATACCAAGCTACCCAAATATGGGTCTACATTGAGGGTGTGGAGCAAATAGATGCATTAGCAGTGCCTTGGATGTTCAGTCTGATTTACCTTTTTACGTTGTTACCACTACTTCCTTGTGTAGTTGCCCGCATCAAGCAGGAGCAGGCGTCAGGGATACTGATTACTCCATCATGGCAGTGAAGGATATGGTTCATGGATCTGGTGGGGATGTCATCACCTCCTCCATGGAAGTTACCTTGTCACAGGGATCTGCTGGAACAAGGTTATTTTGTTCATCAAAATCTAGATTCTCTGAGGCTGACTGCATAGAGATTGAATGCTTAGTCCTAGCCAAGAGAGGTTTTTCTAAAAGAGTTATTGATACTCTCATTAAAGCTCGTAAACCAGTTACTCGTCAAATCTATCATAAGGTGTGTAGAACCTACTTATTCTGGTGTAAAGAGCGTGGTTTTTCCTGGCATAAAATTAAGGTTGCCTGGATCATTTCGTTTCTCCAGGATGGACTGAAGAATGGCCTTTCTGCCAGTTCCCTGAGGGGACAGATTTCGGCCCTGTCTATTTTACTGCACAAGAGGTTTGCGGCACTTCCAGATGTACAGTCCTTTGTTAAGGCTCTGACTAGGATCAGACCTGTGTTTAGATCTAATGCTCCTCCTTAGAGTCTAAATCTTGTTCTTAAGGTTTGGCAACAGGCTCCGTTTGCACCTATACATTAGGTTGACATTAAATTGTTGTCCTGGAAGGTTCTTTTTCTACTAGCTATTGCTTCTTCGCGCAGAGTATCTGAGATTGCTACCTTGCAATGTGAGCCTCCTTATCTGGTGTTCCATTCGTATAAGGTTGTCCTATGTACTAAGTTAGGTTTTCTTCCTAAGGTCGTGTCAGACCGCAATATCAATCAAGAGATTGTGGGTCCTTCCTTGTGTCCCAATCCTTCTTCTTTGAAGGAACGTTTGCTTCATAATTTGGACGTGGTTCGCGCCTTGAAGTTCTATCTTCAGGCTACTATGGATTTTAGACAAACTTCTTCCTTGTTTGTTGTCTATTCCGGGAAGTGTAAGGGTCAGAAGGCCTCTTCGACTTCCTTATCTTTTTGTTTAAGGAGTGTTATCCGCTTAGCTTATGAGACAGCGGGACATAAACCTCCTCAGAGGATTCCAGCTCATTCTACTAGAGCAGTGGCTTCCTCTTGGAATGATGCCTCTATGGATCCGATTTGTAAGGCAGCTACCTGGTCCTCCTTACATACTTTTTCTAAATTTTACAAGTTTGATTGCAGCTTTTCATGAGAAAGGTTTTACAGGCTGTGGTGCTCTCAGATTAGGGTCCGCCTCTCTTTTTTTCAGTGTCCTCTAGAGCTTGGGTATAGTTTTCCAAACAGTAAGGAATGATGCTGAGGACTCTCCTTATATTAAGATGGAAAACATAACTTATGCTTACCAGATAATTTCATTTCCTTCTGCATAAGGAGAATCCACGGCCCCTGCCCATGTTCTCCAATAGGCGGCCCTCTAAATTATGTTTTTCTTCTGGCACCATTTATACCGTGATATTTCTCCTACTGTTCCTTGTTCCCTTGGCAGAATGACTGGGGGATGGAGGAGTGGGAGAGGTATTTAAGCCTTTGGCTGGGGTGTCTTTGGCTCCTCCTGGTGGCCAGCTTCACTATTTCCCAACAGTAAGGAATGATGCCGTGGACTCTCCTTATACAGAAGGAAATTAAATTATCTGATAAGCATAATTTATGTTCCCCCCCCCCCACACACACATGTAAGTCACAATCTTCTCTGCCTGCGTCTTTGGTTTGGTATTTGTGTCTAAAATGCAAATAATGGTCTATTATTAGTAGTAAATATCAGTCTATAATAATAACTATTAACTTTCTGATTACAGTACTGTACTATCTTTTTGTTCACACATATTACAAATGATACAAAACTACATTTAGGCAGCAATTATAAACTATATTATGACATGTAAATATTTCCTGAATGACATAAGCTATTGTTGTATTACACTTGGTCCCACTCCCTCTCCAAACTGTCCCATTTTATAGATGCAAACAGGGGTCAAGTCCTACAAAAAAACGTGTGGGAACTCACCAAGACTTCCACCCCCAAAACAATTAATATTGTTTTATACTCACACACTGTATTTATATGTATATACAGCTCCTCCCACCACCAGCAGCAGCAGTAGCAGCGTTTACTAAAGCATTTCTGTTCTCTGTCCAGGGGGAACATAGTTACTCCTGCAAAAAAAGTGTAGGAACTATGTTCCCATGCGTTCCTGCCCGACCTGACCCCTGGATGCAAATATTCAAATATTCAGAAATCCAAACCTTTTCCAGTCCCAAGCAGTTTAGATAAAGGGTTGTGTACCTGTATATAATATGGTTAACAATATACACTGTACTGGCATCCACAGAATCCAGACCTGAATAGTATAGGGGCAGTAAGGGATCACCAGGACAGAGAAAGAAATAAAAGACAAACTAAATCTAAAGACGAACTCTGGGAAGTGCTGAAAGAAGCCTAGTATAATATACCCGAAAATTACTTCAGAAAACTTCAGGACAGTCTCCCCAAAAGAGTTCAAGCTGTGCTTAGTGTCAAGGGAGGTCACACTAAATACTGACTTTTGCCTAAAGAAGCCATTTTGTTCTGAAATTTAGTTTTTTATATGTTGTGTACATATTCTTGTATGTATTGTATTTCTTGTATTTTCTGTTTGTATCTTAATAAAGAGACCAAAAAATAAATATGGATGGTCATCAAAACTTTGCTAAAACAACAAATCTAATGGTGGCCTAAGACTTTTGCACAGTACTGTATATGTAATATGATTGATATATATACACAGCATATATGAAGTCAAAGGGGCCGAATTATCAAGTTCCGAATGGAGCTTGATGCCCCTTGTTTCCGGCGAGCCTTCAGGCTAAAGACCGCTGCTCCATAACTGGTCTGCCTGCTCTGAGGCCGCGGACAGAAATCTGATTGACACCCCTTGCTAGCGGCCGATTAACTGCGAATCCCAAGAACTGCTTGTACAACGATAAATCCCGACAGCGTATTCTGTCGGCATTTATCTATGTGCAGTGGACATGA
The DNA here is from genome assembly GCF_027579735.1 of Bombina bombina. Taxonomy (NCBI): domain Eukaryota; kingdom Metazoa; phylum Chordata; class Amphibia; order Anura; family Bombinatoridae; genus Bombina; species Bombina bombina. Next base: position 552,323,447 of record NC_069505.1, on the reverse strand, counting down.
TACGCTACATTGTATCATGTCAGCTCGCACTATGATAAATATACCCCAAACCCTCTACTTGCACAACTACCTTCACTGTAGCTAAATTACATTTACTCCCCCCCTCCTCCAGATGCTATATTCTAGAAATTTCTATTAGCATGTATCATATATATCACAGGAAGTTTATATAACCTTAGCATGTATCATATATATCACAGGAAGTTTATATAACCTTAGCATGTATCATATATATCACAGGAAGTTTATATAACCTTAGCATGTATCATATATATCACAGGAAGTTTATATAACCTTAGCATGTATCATATATATCACAGGACGTTTATATAACCTTAGCATGTATCATATATATCACAGGACGTTTATATAACCTTAGCATGTATCATATATATCACAGGACGTTTATATAACCTTAGCATGTATCATATATATCACAGGACGTTAATATAACCTTATTTTTTTTAGATGTCACTTTACCATCTCTAGATCTCTCATTTGTATTTGATTCTAGTATTTACTTTAATCTGTTACTTGATATTCAAGGAAGAAATCTAATAAAAGTATTTACTTGTATCTTTGCACCTGGGAGTGGGACACACATGCCAGCTGTGTTATTGTATTGTACTTTAATTGATTTAATATAGCACATTGTAAACCTAATCTATTTATATAATTACTTGTATTTTATTTTAAATAAAGCAGATGTTTATAAAAGATTTCTTTTTTTCAGTAGTCTCAATAACCCCTAAGCTTCACTAAGGACTCGATTTATTAAACACAGGCGGACAGGGGCAGACATATTCGCCCCTGTCCGTGCGGCTTCTCCTCTGGTGGGCAGCAATCTGCTGCCTGCATTTACCATTGCACACGAGCGCTCCTGTGCTTTTGCGTGCACCCTGGCCTCTTGCCCGCGCACAACCAATCACGTGCGGTCAGGAGCTGTCACTCTCCCTAGTTAGAAGAGACAGGGGAGATGGAAATTCTCCACTTAAGAGATGGAGAACAGGGCAGGGAAGCAGCACTCTGATGATCGCTGCTTGATATATCTGCTTGTTCACAAGTTTGCTTGTGCAAACCTGCAATCAAAGTGGAGAGAAGGGCTTGATAAATTGAGCCCTAAATAGTTACATTTTATTAAGATAATGAGGATATAAGAAAGGTATTTGGATATCAGAGAGGAGCAGCCAAACTTTTTTTTTCCTTCTTTTAAAGGACCACTGAGATTTTTATATAACATTTTTAGTTAGGCATAATGAAACAACTTCTCAATACATTTTCATTATTTTTTTTGCCCTTTTCAATATAATTTAGCAATTTCTAATTCTTAGCACTTGAACTGCACCCTGCTGACATCTCAAGGCTAACCCTGCTTCATAATTGGCTTTTTCATATAACAAGTGTAAACCCATATATTCTTTACTAACTTTAATAATATTAATTCTTGGTTGACATTAATCTATGGCAACAAAACAGAAATATCTTGTCATTGCAAGAGTTTTACTGTCACTTTAATGGCTTTCTGCTTCTCTAATATATTAGTTTTGTTTATAACATACTTGTGTTTACAACAGTACAAGTATTACATATTAAATACTGACTTTCAAGTGCTTACAATGTGCTAATTGGCATACAAATTTGACAGCAATGTACCACATTGATATTGATTTCTACTACAACTCCTGATTCATGATTCAGCTGGAGCACGGGATTTCAAACAATATTCTATTATACTTCTATCATCTAATTTGTTTAGTTCTCTTGGTATCCTTTATTGAAAAGCATACCTAGGTAGGCTCAGTAGCAGCAGCACACTACAGGCAACTAGCTGCTGACTGGTGACTGCACATATATGCCTCTTGTCATTGTCTCACCCAATTTAGCTTCCAGTAGTGCATTGCTGCTCTTTTAACAAAGAATAGGAAGAGAATTAAGCAAATTTGATAATAGAAGATAATAGAAGTAAATTGGAAATTTGTTTAAAATTGCACGCCCTGTTTAAATCATAAAATAAATATTTTGGGTTTCATTTTTCTTGGATCTCAATATATAATAGACATATGCATATAGATTAAATGCAGGTATTATAATAGTAATGACAGACACTCACCTTGCAACAATGTAAAACACATATTAAAGCTTCTACAAATGAAAGCAGGATTTATACAATGTCTGTAACACCCCTGAGTGCACAAATGAGATCTTAGAGCAAGCTAGGAAGAAAGTTAATTGTAGTTATTTTGGGAATTATGTGATTAGGCATTACACAAAGTATGTTTAACCATTTACTACATCATGTTATTTTGTGTTTGCATAATCTAATTATTATTATAAGCTATCATTATTATTATTATAGGGGAGAGTTTCCATGCAACGTCAATGAATAATAAAGAGCACTTTGCTTTGCTGAATTTAAATCCAGAGAATGTCGTCTGTTTCATTGGAATATACGCTGCATTCTAGCCAATAGCCTTTGTTGATTTTGATTAGATGGTGTGTACATTGTTTTATATATATTCACTCGCCCACTAGCCATTGACGAATAGAAATTTAACTGGGGCAAGTAGATTTGGTTGATCTGGTTGAAATGAGTAGATGGCAGAACATGTGTAAATAAGGAAGGCTAATTAGCCATCAATACCAAAAAAAGTAACATCTCTGAATTTAGGTGGGAAAGTTTTGCATAAATTTGAACTACAAAAGTAGATTTATAGATTTTGAGGGCTTATAAAAAAATGTTTGCTTATAGATATCATGATCAGGTTGCAAAATAGGGGAGTGTGCTTAAAGCCTTCATTTTAAAAATATTGTGGAAAATAAGAAATACTCAAAACCATTACATTTTTAGCAAAAAATCCCTGAAATGGATAATGTACCCAGGCAAGCAGTTGATAGCTTTTTTTTTTATTCAAAGATGTTTTTGTAATGATTAAATAAAAAGAGAGAAGCGCTCAACCTGGAAACGAACAATAGCATAATAGCTTGTTCTATGGCTAGTTACCACCCAAGAAGCAGCCTCTTTTTGCTCAATATGTGCCTTTCACAGATAAGAACTTTCCTGAAGCATATCAGTCTGATCCTGACTTCACAGTACAGTCCAGCCCCGAAATACCAGGCAATCCTTCTCTGAACGAGGGAAACAGCAAAACCCCAGACGTACGTTTCGGCCTATAGTGGGCCTCGTCAGTGAGGTGCAGCCATATCACTCTAGGCACACTGAACAACGGGTCCACGTCTGGATTCCCGCATCACACTTAGCGAGACTTCCCAAAATGTCATAATTTGCATAAATAAAAAGAGAGAAGCGCTCAACCTGGAAACGAACAATAGCATAATAGCTTGTTCTATGGCTAGTTACCACCCAAGAAGCAGCCTCTTTTTGCTCAATATGTGCTTTTCACAGAGAAGAACTTTCCTGAAGCATATCAGTCTGATCCTGACTTCACAGTACAGTCCAGCCCCGAAATACCAGGCAATCCTTCTCTGAACGAGGGAAACAGCAAAACCCCAGACATACGTTTCGGCCTATAGTGGGCCTCGTCAGTGAGGTGCAGCCATATCCCTCAAGGCACACTGAGCAACGGGTCCACGTCTGGATTCCCGCATCACACTTAGGGAGACTTCCCAAAATGTCATAATTTGCATAAATAAAAAGAGAGAAGCGCTCAACCTGGAAATGAACAATAGCATAATAGCTTGTTCTATGGCTAGTTACCACCCAAGAAGCAGTCTCTTTTTGCTCAATATGTGCCTTTCACAGAGAAGAACTTTCCTGATGCATATCAGTCTGATCCTGACTTCACAGTACAGTCCAGCCCCGAAATACCAGGCAATCCTTCTCTGAACGAGGGAAACAGCAAAACCCCAGACGTACGTTTCGGCCTATAGTGGGCCTCGTCAGTGAGGTGCAGCCATATCCCTCTAGGCACACTGAGCAACGGGTCCACGTCTGGATTCCCGCATCACACTTAGGATTCCCGCATCACACTTCACATGTACTGTGAAGTCAGGATCAGACTGATATGCTACAGGAAAGTTCTTCTCTGTGAAAGGCACATATTGAGCAAAAAGAGGCTGCTTCTAGGTTGGTAACTATGCTATTGTTCGTTCCCAGGTTGAGCGCTTCTCTCTTTTTATTTATGCAAATTATGACACTTAGGAAAGTCTCTCCGGGAATCCTAAGTGTGATGCGGGAATCCAGACGTGGACCCGTTGCTCAGTGTGCCTAGAGGGATATGGCTGCACCTCACTGACGAGGCCCACAATAGGCCAAAACGTACGTCTGGGGTTTTGCTGTTTCTCTCATTCAGAGAGGGATCGCCTGGTATTTCGGTGCTGGACTGTACTGTGAAGTCAGGATCAGACTGATATGCTACAGGAAAGTTCTTCTCTGTGAAAGGCACATATTGAGCAAAAAGAGGCTGCTTCTTGGGTGGTAACTAGCCATAGAACAAGCTATTATGCTATTGTTCGTTTCCAGGTTGAGCGCTTCTCTCTTTTTATTTATGCAAATTATGACATTTTGGGAAGTCTCGCTAAGTGTGATGCGGGAATCCAGACGTGGACCCGTTGTTCAGTGTGCCTAGAGTGATATGGCTGCACCTCACTGACGAGGCCCACTATAGGCCAAAACGTACGTCTGGGGTTTTGCTGTTTCTCTCATTCAGAGAGGGATCGCCTGATATTTCGGTGCTGGACTGTACTGTGAAGTCAGGATCAGACTGATATGCTACAGGAAAGTTCTTCTCTGTGAAAGGCACATATTGAGCAAAAAGAGGCTGCTTCTAGGGTGGTAACTAGCCATAGAACAAGCTATTATGCTATTGTTCGTTCCCAGGTTGAGCGCTTCTCTCTTTTTATTTATGTTTTTGTAATAGTCTAGGCTCTTTTATCCAACCCCACTGCCACTGTCTTCTGATTACATAGCTTTTCTATAAACAAATACTGCAGTATTGACAAGATCAGTAAAGGTGTCAGTTTCTGCAGGCAACATCAGCAATTTTAAAAGACTGTCCCCTTTATCAAGTTAAAGACCACCCATGGTTAGTTGTTTAAATTACTACCCATGCAAAGTTTAAAAACCTAAATTATGCTTACCTGATAATTTCATTTTCTTGTGAAGGGAAGAGTCTATAGCTGCATTCATTACTTTTGGGAAAGACAAACCAGCCAAAGGCTTAAATACCTCCCCCACTTCCCTCATCCCCTAGTCATTCGGCTGAGGGAACAAGGAACAGTAGGAGAAATATGAGGGTGAAAAAGGTGCCAGAAGAACAAAAAATTACTGCCTCCTCATAAATAAAAACACGGCCGAAGCTGTGGACTCTTCCCTTCAGAAGAAAATGAAATTATCAGGTAAGCATAATTTATGTTTTTCTTCTTAAAAGGGAAGAGTCCACAGCTGCATTCATTACTTTTGGGAAAAGAATACCCAAGCTAGAGGACACTGAATGCAAACAAAGGGTGGGTACAAGAGGCGGCCCCTTCGAAAGGCACCAAAGCCTGATTACTCAACACCCTAAAAAGTATAGACGACACGGGTGAAAACTCGAAGCCTAGTTAACTGAACAGCCTAACTAAACCACTCAGTCCCAGAGTTGCGTCAAGCCCAAACAACCTCCGAGGAGTCAGCCCTGCGGATCACGACTCCCATGAAGGTACCCAGACAAGACAAAGACCGCTATCTGCCCCCAAAAAGGGGAACAGAATCTCAAGAAAAATCCAAAGGATCATTCCACTCTGCAGAACATAGAACAACCCATTGTTGTCGAACAATAGCAATGCCCAGGGAGACGAAATCCCTAGAAACACAAGGACCGAAGAAAAAGAGATCCATACAAAGGGAAACATATCCCAAAAAAGGACTCAAGGAACACCCTCCATACCCAAAGGTATTCCAGGAAAACCATGAGTTCCCAGATGCCTCATATCAGATCTAGATCTGCAAGCTAGACAGCAGACACAGCATAAATAGGATAACTATCCCAGCAGCTAGTAAAGCGTTCTCCAAAAAGAACACCCACCGACTGAACAGGAACTCCCAATGGCCAGCTTCCAAGTAGAAAGCTGACTCACCGTTGCTAAACCCAAACACCAAAGACGTTTCAAAGCTTGCTAACACCCAGTCAAAGTGCAATTAGCCATAGCTGAATACACCCTGAAAGTACAATAGCTGTAGCTGGGTTCAACTGCAAACCTTCCAAGGGCTCAAAGCCCTCTGAAAATCGGGCTCCAAGGAGCGCCCCCTCCCAACACTGAATGCCAGTGGAAAAGAGAAGGACATCCAAGACCTCTCACAAAGGAGAGAACGACTCTAGAGAGAACGGTAAACCCTGCATAGAGTAACCGACCCCAATCTTCCCCCAAAGACAAGAATCTCAGACTTCCAGAAGAGAAAGGAATGGTCAACGTAGGAACAAATCCCCCGGTTAGACTGCTGAGCATTACAACTAACAGTATGCTGCCATGAGTCAGGATAGACATTGTGCTCGGGTACGAAACCCTCTACACAGCTATCTTCTCTAAAACCAAGTAAAGAAGGCCCTCAGACTCTCAGCATCCATATATCAGAATTCAACATATAGCAGGAGCCCCATAGGGATCAAACCCTCATTCTCCCGCTGCAGGAATGGAGGAACCAGTCACTACATCGCAATTCCTCTTCCAGGATTCTGGAACGCAAGAAGGTAAAAGACCCTTACAAGGCAAGACCCACAGGAACCCGGAGAACCCTATCCCAGCTCCAGAAGAGAAGGGAAATAAACAACGGAAACCTACCCTACCATAAAGGTGAGACCCCTCTGCCATATCGCCAACCCAGGTGAGGATACCTGGAGTCTATAGGAACAGCGTAAATGCACCAGAAGACCAGTAGGGAACCGTCAGGGGGATCTAAAGCCTAAGCCACAAAATGAGGCATCTCTCACAGAGCCCCAGCATCTACAGAGAGAGGCCCACGGGACCACCAACATCTAGTGTGAGATCGAACCATCCACACACATCCAAGGAGAGACACGGACCTGGGCGAGGGTCCTCGAAAAATGAATCAAACGAAGATCCAACTTCCAGAGGAACCCTAAGCTGCCTCCTACAAGGAGGAATGCACCTCTAAGGTCCATAGACTTGGTGATCTAGCAATAGCTTCAAACCCAAGAGTCAGAAAGGACCTCCTTAATGGTCTAAGATCCAGCACCCAGGGCACTTGGATCACACAGAAATCTCGTAGGCAAGCGTTAATACATGTTACACACACAGGCTAGGGAACAACCAACACCCAAAGGCGAATGAGAACCCAGTACCCTGCTCGCCATCCGAACTTAAGGCACCGCCCACAAAGCCCCCAATGGAGCATCAAGGATAAATGGTCAACTACCTCAACTGAACTTCAGAGAAAGTGCCCATGCGACCTAAGTCGCAAGTATCGGTTCCAGAGAAGAACGTTCCTAAAAATTATATTCTAACAGACATGAGCTTAAGAAAAAACAAATTAAACACATCCATCCGGATCAAAAAACAAAATGAAGGCAGCACCCATCGGGTGAACACCCAAGGTTGTACAAATCAGATAGTTTTATAGCTGCAAAGGTTATTTTATTTGAGCTATTTGAGCTTTTCTCTAGATGGGAATGCCATTTGTAGTAGAAAGTAATAATGAGCCTGCATTTAGTGAGAAAATATTTCAAGGAAATTAATTAATCATTGGGAATTAAGCATAAATTATATATTGCTTATAGACTGTAATCATCAGGAGCAATAGAAAGGGGTAATAAATACTATAAACAATTATAAACTAAAATTTGTAGTATTATACTTTCAACATGGGAAATTTTTTTACCTTGATGTTCAATGACCATAAGATCTATCCTACATTCTACTACAGGTGTCACGCCATATCAAGTAATAACTTGTAGACTAAATAATACACCTGCAAGGACTTTACTTCCAATTGATACACTAAATTTACAAGGGGCAATAATAGAAATTTGGATAAAACATAAATTATGCTTACCTGATAATTTTCTTTCCATTTATGAAGAAAATGAGTATCACAGCATATTGACAATGTAAATATGTTGGTAGCTCAAAATATTGTAAGGAGTAAAGCTCAAATAAAAACATATTTTAACAAAATGTTAGATCTTTTGAATGTAATAGTTTAAGTAATAATAACGAGATTTTATGTTTAAAAAAGTTGCTCATTTGTTCCTAAAATTGCTTGTTCTTTTTGTATTTTGGATAAAGATAATCTTATTGTTTTATTTCTTTGAAATAATGAATAAGAAAACAAAAAACTTTTTTAAATGATATTATATTAAACAATTTTAAAAATATATGAATTAACAGATACTGCATTTGATTTTTCTTAGAAAGAATCTGAAGAAATACCAAAAAGATGATAACCTATCTTCAAGTTGGGAAAATCTGTGTCCTATTGTTGTTATGACCGATTATGGAAGGTTTTGCTGGACGAAATTCTTTTGCATTTTCAGAGGACTACATGGGTACTTTGGATTGACTAAGACAACTTCAAGATGGAAATCGTGATTGTGGTATCAAAGTCAATGTAACTGAGCTAGTTTTGGAAGATGATCAACAACATCAAAATAAACATTATGATCCTGAATGTATTAACATGGCATTGGGCAAAGGATCCAGTCTAATGTTACAAAGTTATAAAGAATGGGTTAAATGTGGCAAAGAAAAATCTATTTTTAAGTTTGTTTTTGTAAAATATAAAAGTCAAGGACAATGACATTATTTTGGGAACAAAAGAATGTTACAACATCCGATTGTACGATTTTACTTTAAAAATGTTAATAGTTGTTAAATGTATAATTATTTTGTTTGTGTTAATTTTGTATAAAGAGAATAGTTTATAGAGTAATGTGCTAAACCTTGCCGTTACACTATAAGGCCTAGCAAAGGGGTGGACTGTAAGAGTATATAAATGGTGTCCGTATTGTTACAGAGAAGGTTAGTGTGTCCTTATGACTATTTTAACATCAGACATGATGTAATGCTGACCTATTCAGTAAGCAAGCATATAACATATATGGATATGGGAGTGACAAGTATTGCAAAGGGCTTCAAATAACTCACAATACCTAGTTTGGAACATGGCCAAAAGTGTATTATCAGCAGTTTTAAAGGGTATTAGAATCAGGGAGAAATAATGGTAGACAGAGTGCCTATCTGAAGGGAAACATCAAGGGTACACTCCATGACCAGGTCTCTCATAGGAAACAAACGGGTAATATAATTTTATTTACTATTTCTCTGTTAAATTGTTTTCTGTGTTTAACCTTGTAAACAATAACATGTAATCTTGTTATTTATCTGTTCTTTTATAAATGTGTGATTGTTTATGTTGAAGGGAGTATTGTTGTCTGTGCCTGGAGGGTTTAATAGATATACAGGAAAGTGTATATGAAATTTGTTTGCACAGGGCCGATTATTAATATATGTATATATAAATTTTTTGTCGTGAACAGTTTTTAACAGAAGATCCTTTTGTTTAAGTGTAAATTCTTACAAGGTGAATGAGGAAGACAGCAGAACCAGCCGATTAAAAGCCCCATTCACCCAAGCTCAGAACTGGAACCGAAAAACATAAAGTAAAAGAAAAATGACAACATTAAGGAGATTGGCTTTATCCCCAGACGTCATATCCATTTTGCCATCCAGCTTCAAAGGCCTCTGATCCCTCGGCCTGCTAGGACTGGGATCCTCCAACATGGCCAAAACATGTCTTAAAAGAACATGAAGGTGAGCCAGCCTATAACGGAAGGCAAAATCATCCCTCGCCGAATCAACTGAAGACCCTGGCTCTGAGATAGGGGCCCCTGAAGCCTCAGGGGCCAACTCTTCCCCAGAAGGCCGAACTGAATCGGGTGATCCTGTGCTCGACGGGCCCTGGTTAACGGAACACAGACAGTATCTTAGAAATACTTCACTTGGGAGATATAAATGATTCAGCGCCATAGAGATGGCCATGCGGTACTGTGCCGTAACCTCTGGAGGAAACAAGCCACTGTCCTGAGAAGGAGTAAAGGCCATAGGGACACTTGCTTACGTAGCCGAGAAATGGACTGGTACACTCGCTTCATGGGTCATAGAAACCTCGGAGGCGGATGGCTCAACGCACTCTAAGCTCCCTGCTTCAGGAGAAGAGCGTACTCTAGAATGGCAATCGGAACATAACTGATGGGCATTGATTACCCGGGCCATTTCATATTCATCACAAGACACATCCTCCATATCGGAGGCATCCATGTCGCGCATATCAGAATCCTCCATAATCATGGGATTACAAAAAAGACAAAAACTAACTGGCACCCTTTAACACCCCCAATGGCTGGGGCACTCACCACCTCCTGTGACCCAGACAACCCACAAGCAAGACTCTTTCGATCGCACACAGTCAGCATACGGAAGTGAGAAACAACGTAACTGCACCCGTCACGAGGTGCACCGTGCCAGTCACAAAAAGGGCAGGCAATCTGGAAAGATTGCGTCATTAAAAGAAGGCTATTATGTTCCGAAAAGGCCGTGAGCCTAAGTATATAACATATAGAACCATATAACAAACATGATTAAAAGTCCCCCCTGTTCAATAACCACCCTCAGACAATATTAACCCATGATTCCTTATTAAGATAAAAGAAGTCCCACTGGGACCCTACCTTGTTTTGTTAACATTACATTCACAAATCGAAATAAAATGAAACGATCTTACTGGAATCTACGCTGTGGAACAGGAACATGGCCCTTCAAGTGTGACAGATAGTAGCCTTGCTTCTGACATGAACTTGAGTGAAGAAAGGTAGGCAGTGAAACTCGTCAATGCTGATTATCAAGTAGCTGTTAAAATGAGTTGGGATGAGTTCACAGGAAAACTCTCCCTGCATCTCCAGACACTAACTTTCATCCATGCTCTCACTGAGAGGCTGATAGGATTACTTAAAGTAAAACTCCTCCATGAGAGACTATCTCGAACTTCTGACACTTCTCTGCCGACCTCCTGTGACGAAAGCCAAAGAATGACTGGGGGATGAGGGAAGTGTGGGAGGTATTTAAGACTTTGGCTGGGGTTTCTTTGCCTCCTCCTGGTGGCCAGGTTCTGTATTTCCCAAAAGTAATGAATACAGCTATGGACTCTTCCCTTTTAAGAAGAAAAAAAGGCAAATTTGACACTAACCAATTTAATTCATGCCCCTACTGCCTTAGATGGAACCTGTCCTGGTCTACACAGCTCTGCATTATGTGAGAAGGAGATAAATGTGGGCAGGTCACGATAACCAAGATTAGATGCCAGGACGTATCCAATAGAAAAAGATATCCGACTATCCTTTTATTAATGTGAACATTTTGGAGTTGTTACCCCCTTCATCAGTTAAAAGGCAATTAAACTTAACCCCACCACCAAAGCAATATATACACGACAAGCCACAGATCTCCCAGCTGGAAGTGCTGCCTTTAAAGTGAAGGTCAATTTTGATGAATTAGTGCCCGGTTTTTAAAAATCCTATTAAAAACAAGGGAACTTTAATTCATCAAAATAGACATTTCACTCTTTTTCTTTAAAAACTTACCTTTTCATTCTAGCAGCTGCTCCAGCGATTCCCACAGCCGTCAGAAGCCTCTGCAGATGTCAGAAATGATGAATCCGGCTTCCTCCAATCACAGCTCCCCCCCGGGGGAATCTTGGCCTGATGCAATGCCGTGATTGGAGGAAGCTGGATTAGTCATTTTGGACCCTTGAAGACAGCTTGCGACGGGCAGAGGAAGTGCTGGAGCGGCTGCCAGGATTAAAAGGTAAGTTTTTGAAGAAAACAAGTGAAATGTCAATTTTGATGCATTAAAGTGCCCTTGTTTTTAATAGGGTTATTAAAAACCGGGCACTAATTCATCAAAATTGACCTTCACTTTAAGTGTGATATCATCATCCTGGGTTGAAAGATCAGTGGGTCTGGAATTTGTGAAACGCTGCGTGTATTTTAAATGCATATGAATAAAGGATATTGACTTTACATATACGGACTCCCCGGATTTCTTTTCTGTGATTGGATTTACTTGCCTGACACCGGGTTGAGCATTTGGAGGATATGGCTGTACTGGAACGCGGGTAACGGATTACACTCGAGCAGAGTCTACCCTGAGAAGGAGAGGTGAGCCGAATGTTTATGATGCTTTCTCACTCTCTCTGTGGACCGGGGTATGACATATATTCTTCTTTGTGAACCTTTCTATAATTTTTTAAATCTATTTATTGGAACTTAACCCTTAAGGACTGTGAATTTCAGAGAAAATTTTGCCCAAAAGACCAGAGAGTTTTTAGCATTTTTATATTTAAACAGAAATAGAGCCTTGGGGGCGTATTTATCAAGTTCGGTATGGAGCTTAAGGTCCCTTGTTTCTGGTGTAGCCTTCAGGTTATAGAGCCTAAAGACTGCTGTTCTTTAATTTCTATTCCTGCGCTGAGGCGGTGGACAGAAATTAACCCGATTTCATTGCACCAGCAGTTCACAAGAACTGCTGGTGCAATGATAAATGCTGACAGCGTACGCTGTATGTATTTATCGATGTGCAGCGGACATCATGTCTGCTTGCACTTTGTTAAATATGCCCCATGGTTTTTATGATTTACCCATCAAAACTATATATATATTTTTTAGTAGACAACCCAACATATAAATCTAGGCCCATTTCGGTGTATTTTATACCACTGTTTCGTTACCACACAGGATCAAATTAAAATAAAACTTTCTGGGTTTCTCACTGAAATCATTTTCAAACCGTTTGTGCAATCATGACACAAATGATTGTAAAAGCTTCTCTGAGGTCCCCTTTGTTCAGAAACAGTAGACTTGCATGGCTTTGCCATTGTTTTTGGCAATTAGAATGCTAACTGCAGCAGTGCACCACACTTTGGAAATTTTTGACAGTGAAGATTAATCAGGTGAACCATCCTCACCAACCCACCTCCCTGACCCACCTCCCCCATACAGCTTTATAACTCTCCCCTCTTACTTGGTGCTGCCACCTTAGGCACTGTTCTGCCAGTACCTAGTATGGAGAGATTTTTTTATTTTATTAATAATTACTATTTTTTTGTTGTGTAGCGGTCCCTCCTCCCCCTCCCCCCAACCGATTGTCATGGAGAACCCCCCTTCTCCCATTCCTCACCACTTTTCCGTAGTGCAGCGTCCCATCCCTCTCTTTACAATTTTTTTTTCTGAAGTGTTGGGCCACTCCCCCATTCATTGCTGGGTTGCGCATCAGCCTCCCACCTTCCCACATCAACTGCCGGCCACAATGGAGATCGTTACAGACAGTGACACAGATCATGTCACTGTCTGTAACAATCTGAGAATCTACCTTCATATGGTAACGGGACCCTGATCAGTGCTCCCTTTCCATTTGAAGGGAGATGCCTGCTGCCTCTTGCTGCAGTCTTAGCTGTCAGAACCAGCAGCCGTGACTGCAGCATGAGGCAGAAAGTAGGACATAGCTACTACGTCAACAGGATACGCTACCCAAAGTACCATGTGACATAGTAGCTATGTCCTATAGGCTTAAGGGGTTTAGAAACCCTGCTTCATTGATCAACTAAACCATAATGTGGATGGGCGGGTTAACTGTCACAATTGCGCCCATCCATTCCTAAGATTGATAAAAAAAAAAAATTGTGTTAATTTCCGTACGGGGAAGCAATCAGGACAATTTAGATTGGAGCACTATTTAGCACTCCTGCTCATGCCTTAATATCACAAGACGAAGGCTTTTTGTGCGTGTCGAGTTGCCCTGGTATTATGAGTTGAAAGTAAAAAGTTAAACTTGATGAGAGTAAATAGTTGAATTTAGAAAATTGCAACCGTGTTAACGTATTCTCCCATAGACTTTAATAGAGTACGAAAACTGCAAAAGAAAACCCAACCATACTCGTGCACTAACCCAACCGCGTTCATTCAAGTGCGCTAAACCCGATATGAATTATTAATAATTTACATTCGAATGTTCTTCACATACAGAACAATACCCTTTTTTATTATACACTTTCTACCTTCCTATATTGGTATAGATATGTTTTTTACATGAACATAGAGTTCTTTTCTTAGAGTTATTTGTAGCTCCATCAAGTATGAGTACGGAGAGGAAAGAGTGTAGGGTGTTGACTCATATACACACAGATTTGCACTATGTAATTGTTCTTTTTTTCTTTTTGAGAATTATTTACTATGGATTCATTGAGACCATCTGGGATTTGTGACCAATAAAAAATAAATACAAAGGACATTTTGGTTCACTTATAGTATTTACTGTTGTATCACTATTTGGGTGTTTTTTCACAATTTTTTCTGAACCTCAAAAATATATTTCCAAGGGAGGTTGAAAAGAAAGATGTGCATAGAGCGCCATGAACACAGCGGCAAAAAGTTCCCTGAGGATTAAGCATTGATGGGTGATGACCACCACAGAGCAGGTAGGGCAGGATCAGGAGAGGCATCAGCAGACAGCAGAGTTACTGAACTAGGTAGATCTCACAGTACATAAACCTCAAAAATACACCTCCAAGGGAGGAGGACAAACACTTGCCTGGCCAGTAGTGTTGTTATCCCAACGCCAAGCTGGAATGATAGGGAATATCCTAGAGCAGAAAGTTTGCAAAATGAGATAAACAGTACTCACATTATGCAGGGTAGTCTTTGGCGGCAGCAGGTAGCAATCAGCGGTTAGGCAGTTCATATGTAAACCACTTGAAGGACTGAAACAAACATGATAGTCTCTGATGGCAATAGGTAGGGAATCCAGCAGTAAGGGAGTTCAAGGGTAAATCAATAGAATGGTCAGACAGGCAGAGTTCAGGAACAGAATGGCAATCCAATATTTTAGGGTTAAGGCAAGCAGAGTAGTCAAACAGGCAGAGTTCATCAATGGTAAAGCAATACAGCAATTCAGGGGTTAAGGCAAGCAGCGTAGTCAAACAGGCAGAGTTAATCAACGGTAAAGCAATCTAGCAATTCGGGGGTTAAGGCAAGCAGCGTAGTCAAAAAGGCAGAGTTCATCAACAATTAAGCAATCCAGCAATGCAGAGTTTAAGGCAAGCAGCATAGTCAAACAGGCAGAGTTCATCAACAGTTAAGCAGTTCAGCAATTAAGGGGTTAAGGCAAGCAGAGTAGTCAAACAGGCAGAGTTCAGCAACAGTGAATCAATACAACAATTCAACATACAAATATACAGCACCCAGGAGCACAAGAAGTAACACCTATACTTGGGCACAGGTGAGAGGGACTGAGGCCTTTACATAGGGAAGACAGGGTGGGTGGTGATGATGTCATCACCGTGCTGCAGTTACACTGCCATATCCCTAGCAACAGGAGGGGTGCCTGTGTCAGTGGCAATGGCCACAGCAGAGCAGAGAGCAGCATTACAGAGCCCCCTTCTCAAAGGGTACCTCCGGGACCCTACATAGGCTTGGTGGGATGTGCAGCATGAAATCTGGAGACCAAAGAGGGAGCATGCACATCACGGTCAGGAACCCAGGAACAATCTGCCATGGAGTAGCCCTTCCAATGTACGAGGTACTGTAGTTGCCTGCGCCTGGAGTCCAGGATCTTAGCAACCTCATACTCAGGGTCACCATGAACCAGGAGTGGGGGAGGATGTGTTCGGAGCTGAGAATATCTTTTCTTGATGTAAGGCTTGAGTAACGAGATGTGGAAGAAAGGGTGTATGCGCAGGGTTCTGGGCAAGGCCACTTTGTAGGCAACAGGAGACAGTCCTTTAAGGACCTTGTAGGGGCCGATAAACCTAGGCCCTAATTTGTGACTGGGATGACGTAGACGAATATAGTAGAGACCCAAACATGATCACCTACCGAAAAGGCACGAACAGAAGCTCTATGATGATCAGCAAACCTCTTGTATCTGGAGACAGCTGAACATAACTAAGAGCGAATACGTTGCCAATGAGACTGAGCAGAAAGAGGAAAGACACGAGGTTGGTAACCTGCTGTGGCTTGAAATGGAGAACATCATAGAGAAGAGTGCCAGTGAGTGTTCTTTGCCAGCTCAGCTAGGGGCAACATCTCAGACCAGTTAGTATGGAGAGAATTAACAAAAGTTTTGAGATAGGCTTCGAGATCTTGATTCACTCTCTTAGTCAGCCCATTAGTCTGAGTATGGTAGCCGGACGACAAGAAAACAGTGGTTCCAATCAACTTGCAAAAGGCTCTCCAAATGGCAGAGATGAATTGTGGACCTCTGTCGGAAATAATATTCATGGGAATGCCATGAAGTCGTGCCACATGTAACAGAAAAAAAGACGATAACTCTTGAGCAGATGGCAGTTTCTTTAAGGGTACAAAATGAGCCTGGAAAATCGATCTACCACAACCCAGATAACCGTATGATGGTCAGAAGGAGGGAGGTCCACAATGAAATCCATTGTTATGTGTGTCCAAAGTTGTTTGGGAATGGACAATGGTTGGAGTAAGCCAGGAGGCAAGGATCGAGGAGTGTTATTGGCAGCACAAGTCGTGCAGGCTTTCACATAATCCAGAGCATCGGTCTTTATGGTAGGCCACCATAAATGCTTGGAAAGAAGCTTAAAAGTTCTTGTTAAACCAGGATTTCCTGAAAGTTTACTATCATGAGCCCAGGATAGCACAGGAGTGCCGAGGTTCAGAGGTACAAAGAAGATATCGGGAGCCGCAGGGGCTTCAGGAGGCTTTCTAGACTGGGCATGTTGCAGTCTTTGAAGAAGAGAGGTGTTAAGTTGAGCAACCACACAGAAGGGGGTACGGGTATGATGTGTTCAATAGGAGCATCAGAGGAATCACTTGACTGAGGAAACTGATGGGAAAGGGCGTCAGCCATTTTATTCTTGGTCCCAGGAAGATAAGAGACCACAAAGTTAAAACGGGACAAGAACAAGGCCCACCTGGCCTGTCGAGGATTGAGTCTATGAGCAGTCTCAAGGTACGTCAGATTATTATGGTCAGTGAGAATCTGAATGGGCATTACAAGGTATTTGTAATGCCCTGATCACAGTTTTTTAGCTGATGTGAGTTAGAACCACAGTAGAAACACAGTCTCAATCTCCTTCTTCTCTGTCTTTCAGATTCTGTGGGTTTGAGGAAGGAGAGAACCATGGGTTCCTCTACTGAGTTAATTGGAGGTGTTGAAGGGGTAGAGGATGGTCTAGAGACTGGATGAGTAGGAGGATGGGAAGGAAGGTTTCTACGAGTTCTGTCTCTCTCAGCTTGTCTCTCCTGAAAGCGAGAGTCCAGAGAAATACAAAGTGCTATGAATTCATCCAGGGAAGTAGGGACATCACGATAGGTAAGCTCGTCCTTGATGTGTTCATACAAACCTCTCCTAAAGGCCGCCTTGAGAGCACTGCCATCCCAACTGGTCTGGAGTGCCAAAGTGCAAAACTCGATGGCATATTGTGCCACAGTTCTATTACTCTGGCGGAGATCCAAGAGTGAGTACTCTGCAGCAGCAGCGTGGCCGGAGGTCCCGAAAACAGAAGATAATATAGAAGTGAAAGCATCAGCATCGTTCAGGATTTGAGTGCTCTGTTCCAGAAGAGGAGAGACCCAGGCTAGGGCCTTGTGTTTCAGTAAGGAAATCATAAAAGTGACCTTTGACTGATTCAGGAAACCCCTACAGTTGGTAGTACCATCACACTCGTCAAGCAATGGTATCCAGGGTATACTTCCAGAAGCAGAGGAAGGAGCTGTGGCACTAGCAGCAGGTACTGGCTGTGTTACAACAGGAGCAGCGTTCTTTTCAGCAACCAGTGAGGAGAGCAAAGTGGTTATAGCCTGTAGTTTTGAATCCACACTCTGCAATTGTGCGGTATGTGATCCCAGCATCAGACCCTGATGAGTAAACTGCATTTGCTACATCATTTGGGTCCATGGCCCAATTATAATGTAATGCTTGTGGGATATTCCACTATCAGACCAAACTTGGCCAGTATTAATGTTATCCCGGTGTCAAGCTGAAATGATAGGCAATATCCCAGAGCAGAGAAAGTTAGCAAAATGAGGAAAACAGTACTCACACTATGCAGGGTAGTCTTTGGCGGCAGCAGGTAGGAATCAGCGGTTAGGCAGTTCAAGGGTAAACCACTTGAAGGACTGAAACAGACAGGATAGTCTCTGACAGCAATAGGTAGGGAATCCAGCAGTAAGACCGTTCAAGGGTAAATCAATAGAATGGTCAGGCAGGCAGAGTTCGGCAACAGAATGGCAATCCAATATTTTAGGGTTAAGGCAAGCAGCGTAGTCAAAAAGGCAGAGTTCATCAACAGTTAACCAATCCAGCAATACAGGGGTTAAGGCAAGCAGCGTAGTCAAACAGGCAGAGTTCATCAACAGTTAAGCAGTCCAGCAATTTAGGGGTTAAGGCAAGCAGCGTAGTCAAACAGGCAGAGTTCATCAACAGTTAAGCAATCCAGCAATGCAGAGTTTAAGGCAGGCAGCGTAGTCAAACAGGCAGAGTTCATCAACATTCAAGCAGTCCAGCAATTCAGGAGTTAAGGTAAGCAGAGTAGTCAAACAGGCAGAGTTCAGCAACAGTAAATCAATACAGCAATTTAGCATACAAATATACAGCACCCAGGAGAGCAAGAAGTAACACCTATACTTGGGCACAGGTGAGAGGGACTGAGGCCTTTACATAGGGAAAACAGGGCGGGCGGTGATGATGTCATCACTGTGCTGCAGTTACACTTCTGTATCCCTAGCAACAGGAGGAGTGCCTGTGTCCATGGCAACGGCCACAGCAGAGCAGAGAGCAGCGTGACATATACCTCCAAGGGAGGAGGAGGAGAAAGACATGCCTAGAGGCCTTTGGACACAGCTGCCAGCAGTTTCCTGAGGATTTTGCTGTTACAGATGATGACTACCACAGTGCAGGAAGGACAGAAACAGGAGAAGCAGCAGCTGGCCTCACAGTACATAATCTTCAAAAATGCACCACTAAGGGAGAAGGAGGACAAACGTGTCTAGAGACCCTTGGACAAAGAGGCCAGCTGTGACCTGAGGATTTGGCAGTAATGGGTAATGAACACCACACAGCATGTAGAACAGGAGCAGGAGAGTCAGCAGCAGGCAGAGGAGTTACGGAACTAGGTAGGCCTCACAGTACATAAACCTCAAAAATACACCTTCAAGAGAGGAGGAGGGAAAAGACAGACCTAGAGCACCTTGCAGTGGTCAGCAATTCCCTGAGGATTTGGCATTGATGGATAATGACCACCACAGAGCAGGAAGGCCAGGAGAAGGAGTAAAAGCAGCAGCAGGCATCATATTTACTGAGCTAGATAGGACACACAATACATAAACTTCAAAAAAATACACCTCCAAGGAAGGAGGGGACAATGACATGCCTAGAGCCCCTTGGACAAAGAGGCTAGCAGTTCCCTGAAGATTTGGCAATGTGACCACCACAGAGCAGGAAGAGCAGGAGCAGGAGTGGCAGCAGCAGCAACAGGCAGTGGACCTACTTAACTATGGAGGCTTAACAGCACATAAACCTAACAAATACACCTCCAAGGGAAGAGGATGGCAAACATAAGCATAGAGGTCTTTGGACATAGTGGCCAGCAGTTCCCTGAGGATTTGGCATTACCGAATGCTGAGATACCACAGAGCTGGAAAGACAGGAGCAGGAGAGCAGCAGCAGGCAGCAGAGTTACTGAACTAGGTAGGTCTCACAGTACATAAACTTCAAAATAAACCTCCAAGGGAGGAGGAGGAGAGACGTGCCTATAGGCCTTTGGACACAGGGGCCAACAGTTCCCTGAGGATTTGGCTTTAACAGATGATGACCCCCCACAGAGCAGGAAGGGCAGGTTAGGCAGCAGCTAGAAACAGACTTACTGAACTAGGAAGACCTCACAGTACATAAACTTCAAAAATGCACCTCAAAGGGAGGAGGAGGACAAACAGGTACATAGAGCCCCTAGGACAAAAATGCCAGCAGTTCCCTGAGGATTTGGCATTGGTGGATGATGACCATGACAGAGCAGGAACAACAGGAGCAGGAGAGGCAGCAGCAGGCAGCAGAGTTACTGAACTAGTTAGGCTTCACAGTCCATAAACCTCAAAAACACACCTCCAAGGGTGGAGGAGGACAAACACATGCCTAGCTCTGCGTAATCTGTTGGCGCTTTAAAAATAACAGGTGAACTTTTTCACCAGTAGCTTTTAAACATTTACATTTGTTAAATGGAAATGAATGGAAATGTTTTACAAATATTCAGTATTTGTTTAGTTTTAAACAAAACAAATACTAAATAGTGCAGCTAATTCAGGAAACTAATTTTGCCAAATATTAATAATGAAAAATTTGTCAGAAACAAATTTTTCCCAGCTGTACATCTCTAATAATAATAATAATAATGATAAAAGAGCACCTTGATCACAGTGGCCAGCAGTTCACTGAGGATTTGGCAATAACTGATGATAACCACCACAGAGCAGGAAGGGCAGCAGCAGGTAACAGATTTAATGAACTAGTTAGGCCTCACAGTATATAAACCTCAAAAATACATCCCAAAGGAGGAGGAGGATAAAGATGTGCCTAGAACCCCTTGGATAGAGTAGCCAGCAGTTCCCTGATAATTTGGGATTGACGGATGATGACCACCACAGAGCAGGAAGGGCAGGAGCAGGAATGGAAACATTTTCAAAATCCAGATTTGGAATGTTAAAAGGACTGTCTGCTTGAAACTTTTTATTGGTTTCAAGGAGATGTCCGCGTGACTTTAGAGCTCCGTAACTACTGCGGCTTGTTCTATTGCCATCAACCCTTATGGGCCATTACGGAGCAGCTAAATTAAGGTGAAAGGCAGGGGAACCCTCAGTGAACTTACCAGACCTAGTAAGCGGGGACTAGACAGCCACAAAACCGCTACTGCAGATACACACAGGGCCGCTCTATGGTTTGGCGCCATTTCATCTGTGGCCAAGTTCGGAACACACGCACTCCTGAAACTGAGAAGGTAGGCGCGTGTAACACTACACGGTGCTGTTCCACATTAAAGAAAGTGTCTAAACCCAGTTTGCACCACATACCCTTATCATAAGCAGCTAAAATAAGCTGACCTCTCTGTGGTTGAGCACTTTACAGAGGGAATCATAGAACTTAAGAATACCATCAGTACCTTGCTATTCACACAGTATCATGGCCCAGATCTGACAATATGGCAACTTGCCAGATACAATCGGATAGTCTAACGGAGTAGTCGAAGTTCCATCCCTTACTGGCTAATTACACATGATAAATAAAGAATATACTATGCAAACTGCATGTTGGGATGAACTGTCCTAGTGCTTAAAACCTTCCAGGCCCATCATAACCAGACAAGGCCTCATTGCAGCCTATATTATATTAGCATCTGTCTTCAGCAGATTAGAGCTCCTTTTAAATAATTATAGGCACTCTCAAATCTAATGAAGCAGTGGGAATAATGTACATAAACTAGCTGTGGACCTTCCTTTTCCCATAACCCACTTATAGGAGAAGATATATTAGAAAGTTCTATCAGCGCTAGACTGCAGTTGTTATCTACAGCTCCTCAAAAAGCAAAAGGGTCCTTAGCTAAACCCTCAATGGAAATTGATGTGGTGGAAGTGGGTTCAAGGAGCGCCAAAATAGGCAGAGATAGATATTTAATTGACAATGATAAATATACAAGTTTATACAATGCTAAAAATCATGGATCCATGATAAAAACAATAACAATAGAGTATACGAACAGTTTGAATAAATTAAAAATGGAATGGAAATTAAAATCAGGTGGCGGTCCTGACGCTAGATGGTAGTACAAACTCTAATAACAATAAGCATATGTTAAAATGCTGCTAAAATGCCACTAAAATGATGCTAAAACAGGCATAAATCAAATTAGCCTATAAAGACACGAGGAAATAATGAATCACAAATATACCGGTGGGTGGGAAGTGTCAATAAAGTTTCAAAAAGGCAATAAAAAGTGTTAATAAAAATAAGTGTCAATAAAAATGTCAAAACAGGAAATAACAAAGTGGGTCCTGTGGTTTCACAAAAAAGTTGTGGAGGGTGC
The DNA here is from genome assembly GCF_027579735.1 of Bombina bombina. NCBI lineage: Eukaryota > Metazoa > Chordata > Amphibia > Anura > Bombinatoridae > Bombina > Bombina bombina. Next base: position 552,301,345 of record NC_069505.1, on the reverse strand, counting down.
ACAAACAAATGTCATTTTGTTTGTGCACTTCCACCACTTATAGGAGAACCTTTAGTTCCAGGATTCTTTCGAGGGCCTGCTATAGCAGTGCACATAAATCTGGTCATCATGGCATAAAAAAAATAATAAACCAGATAAAGTCCCAAAAACATCCAGCCTTTCCAGACAAAAGGTTAGTGCCTTTTTCAAGCCTACGGAACCTCTAACAGAAACTTTTATAGATACCACAGGGGCTCAAGAAGATTTTGAAAATATATAATTCGCCATTCCTCATGGCGATCAGGCCCCAGTCACTAAAGCCGACTACCCTACCCTCTAAAGAAGACTTTACTTTACTAGTCTCACAAGTAGGACAACTCATTAAAGAGGGATTAGTGGAAGTAAATAAAGATATAACCTGTTTGTGAAACAGGGTGGCTCAGCTAGAGGAGGTGACGGAATCATTATACAGTAACACTAACTCTCTCACTCAGCAGTCATAAGATCAGTCAGATACCATCAACCAGCTACAACTACAATTGTAGGACATTGATAACAGAGGCAGACGACAAAATATCCATCTCAGAGGAGTCTCTGAATCAGTTTCTTCTGCACAAATATCGAAATATCTACAAGCCTTGTTCTGCCATCCTCTCCAAAACCAAAGCCTGGAAGTTATACTCATGGATAGGGCCCATGGAGCCCTAAGACCCATCCCCAAAGAACCACCCCCCGGACATAATCATTAAATTTCACTAATTTCAAGACAAAGAAAGATAATGGGGGCGGCAAGGAAATCCTAACCCCCTCTCTTTGAGGGGTCATTCCTTACAAATATTCCCTATAGATGAGGCTTCCCATTTTGCCTAAAAGTCTCACGAAAAACAACCAGGTGCATACTTACCGGTCTACAGAGGACATTGACTGTTTTTGTGATACCCTGGGTATAGCCCAGCCTTCCCTGCCTAGACTAAATGAACAAGGTAACGATCATGACACAAGATCAAAGTTGTCAGGTCCTCTTCCTCAACGCGAACCTTGGATAAGGGTGGCTAAGAAGAGGCAGAGGTACCAAGTCTAATTTAGACGCATGATTTATTTGCCTGAAAGTAGGATGTTAACTCCTGTTTCAGTTTTTTGTTGTTGTTTTTTTCACCCTGGAGAGAGGGGGGTTGTTCGATGATGGTAGCACCTATATCAGGAGACATTGTTGTAGTAGCTCCTCTACTCTAGTGAGATGATTGAGAGACTCATGTTTAGTTCTTCAGTATTTATTTCCAACCCCTTAGGTGTGGTAAGCATTTAGGGATAAGGTTAATATAAAGAAACTAAATAAATAGCGCAGTTTGCTCTGACAATGTCAGTAAGTTTTATTGTTAACTGAGTTGTATTCTCTGTTCATTAGTTCACAGTTTTCTATTCCTTAAAATAGACCATATACAGATGGCATGCGACAGGTGTGCTCCTCTAAGTTATGTCCAAATTTCCCCCATGTATTACTTGCTTGTACGATCCCGGCAGAATACCTATATAAAAAATCCTAAGCACGGTTATAAAGCAGTCTATAGGTTTTTTCTGTAATCCTTTGAATCAAAATGTTTACTGTTATGTTGTTTTTATTTTTGCTTTTCAATGTTTTTGTTTCAGAAATTATTTTAACTATGCAAGAGAAGATTTTATATATATCCGAGAAATGTTGTTGATGCGGGAAGGACGGGGACCCCCACCCTAGGTATGTCTCTTATTCATTTGTAACCCCGAGGCACTGTGATCGCATAAGACAGACCTTAGTTCTTTACACAAATGTCTACTAATAACTTAATATTTGCAACCCAAAATGTGAAAGGGTTGAACTCCCCCACTAAACACTCTGTGGCCTTGAGCTGGTTCAAAAGACATCAGTGCAACATAGTTTTTATACAGGAAACACACTTCGCCAGATCATCAGAACCCAGATGTTCTTCAAAATACTGCCCTCCAGGTAGATCAAAAATTTACAGATAAAGAGGGTAGATATATAATATTAATTGGCACTCTATATAATAGACCAATAACATTGATTAATATATACTTCCCAAACTCTCATCAGGATGCTTTTATTAAAAGAGTGACAAATTTACTGCTCAGTGTTCAGAAGGGAATTGTAATATTGGGAGGAGATTTAAATGTAGCACTTGAACCCTCATTGGATCGCTCTAAAGGAAAAACTCAGGTACCCTTTAAAACTTTCAAAAAACATATCCCAGGCACTATGTTCCAATACATTAATAGATACTTGGAGACTCCTACAAGCAGGGAAAAAAGATTACACTTTTTATTCTTTTCCGCAAAGAGCTCACTCACGTCTAGATTATTTTTTCATTAATCAGGTTGGCCTCCCACAGTTATCATATGCTGATATAAAAAACACCTCTTGGTCGGATCATCATATGATGATCATGAACTAGCTTGCAAACCAGGCCCTATTACACCATATATATGGAGGTTAGATGATGCAATGCTTCACAATCCGGAAATAGTAGAGAAAATAGAGAAGAATATAAAAGAATACTTCCAGTTTAACTCTTTAGATTCCATCAAAATGACCACAATCTGGGAAGCTCATAAAGCAGTAATCAGGGGAGAGTTTTTGAAGCAGAAAGCCCAACTAAAACGTAAACAGAATGAATCTTACTCTAAGTTAATGAGGGAGATTTGTGAGTTGGACAGAAAGCATAAAAAGACCAATTAAACTTGAAATTCTTAAATGAATTACAGCAGGCTAGAAAAGCCCTAAATGTGCTACTTGACAATGATGCTTATGCCAAAGCCCTGTATCTTAAAAATATGTATTTTTTTTGGTGGGAATAAGGCAGGAAATCTGTTGGCAAAATCTCTCAAAAAGAAATCTTTAAGTAACCATATACATAAGATAACTTTGGAAGAGACCTCAGTCATAGATAACCAAGGTATAGCTACAGTGTTTAGGAAATATTATGAGAAATTATATAACTTACCTCCCCCAACTGACTTGACCCATGCGAGTTACCCATGAGGGTTACGTGAACACTTTGGCTTTGCCAATCATGTCCACAGAGGAAGCAGAGGAATTAGACTCCGCTATTACAGTACAGGAAGTTGTAGGAGTAATAGAGGTGCTACTGGGGGTAAAAATCCTGGGCCAGATGGCTTTTCTAACGCCTATTATAAAAAGTTTAAAGACAGCTTGGCCCCGCACTTAACTAACCTATTTAATGCAGTGGATAATGGTGAGTCATTCCCCAAATCTTTTCTAGAATCCCACATCACAGTCTTACTCAAACCCAATAAAACTTCGACCCTTCCTGGAAATTATAGACCCATATCACTTTTGAATTCAGATCTAAAGATATTCTCCAAAATTGTGCCATCTTTGGTTCATCTTGACCAAGTGGGATTTATCCCCCATAGAGAGACAAGGGACAACACCATCAGAGCTCTTCAGTTGACAGATTATATAAAACTCCATAACATACCTTCCATTTTAATATCTATGGATGCAGATAAAGCATTCAATAGACTTGATTGGACCTTCTTAGCTAAAACTCTTCAGAGATTTGGATTAAAAAATATTATCCAGAATATTCCAATTATACTCTGTCCCCTCAGCTAAAATTAAAGTAAATGGCCTTCTCTCTGAATCTTTAACCATATCCAATGGTACCCAACAATGCTGTCCATTGTCTCCCCTTTTATTTATCCTTATCGTGGAAGTTCTCGATTCACGCATCCGCTCAAATCACCAGATTACAGGTATCAGGATAGGTAAGGAAGAAACTAAACTGATGATGGATGTGTACGATGTATTGGTGTCCCTTGCCTCTCCTCAATTATCTCTCCCACATCTTTTGAGGGAGTTGGATGTTTTTGGTTGGTTTTCATCTTTTTCTGTTAACACACAAAAAACATAAATGCTCAATATATCTATGTCCCCAGCTGAATTTCTAACTTTACCCAACATATGCCTTTTTAAGCTTCAACATAAATCCCTTAGATATTTGGGAATAGAACTCACAGAGAGCCACCGACAATTGTTTTAATTCAACTACCAAAGGATGCACCTAAATGTCCAAACTACTTTACAGGAATGGTCATCCAAAACTCTTTCATGGTGGGGCCGTATCCAAACGGTAAAGATGACAATTCTCCCCAGGATTTTGTTCCTTTTTCAGACTATCCCTATTTCGTTATGATCCAGATTTATCCATAGGTTACAAGCAAGCATTAATGAATATATATTGAATACAGAGTAAAACACTGTATAAGTTACTGGATGAGGGCGGGATGGGTTCTCCAAACATTAGATCATATTATGAAGCTACCATTCTGCAGAGAGTTGTAGATTGGTACAAAAGCACTGTCTCTAAAGCTTGGGTGAAAATGGACTCTGATATCTTACAGTTCCCACAGGTGGGAGCATTGTGTTGGGTTAATAGGGTAAATAGACCGAGTATCATTCAGCAAATAGCGATATACAAACACATATTTATCTACTGGGACAAATTCCAAAGAATTCAGG